>NC_038256.2:21787256-22087256 GCF_000004515.6 Glycine max | reverse complement strand
TTTCCTTTTTTGTGGTCGACAAGGGTGTTTCCCTTTGCTCCTACGTATTCCTCAATTTGAGATGAGAAAATCAGACCTACGTAGTTCTTTCGGAACAAAGTGTTTGGTTAAGTTGTTTTTGTCTTTTTTGCAAAATATGTTTTTATTGAACAAAAGGTCATTTAAGGTGTTGAACCATTAAACGGTCTTTTGATTTTGAAAGGGGAGAAACGTTAAGGCGTTGGACCATTAACGATCTCTTGTTTTTGAAAGGAGAGAAACGTTAAGGCATTGGACCATTAACGATCTCTTGGGGTGGTCGACAAAAGCGGGGCTTTTGCTCCTACGTATCCTCAATGAGGAACTCAGACCTACGTAGTTCTTTCTTATCAAGTGATTCTCTTTTTGCTTAAGAGGTGATCATTTTAAGGCGTTGGACCTTAAAAATGACCCATTTTACTTAGTGAGAAATTGAAATGACAAACTTCAAAAGCCTATTTTTGTGGACGAGCTTGACTAGGCGAGTTGATTTTAGCCTTAGTTTCACTTTAGTTATTAATCAATTCGATTAAGAATGAGAAATCCCAAAGAGAAAACGTCCGATTGATTTTCCGCTTTATTTGGCTAAAAGATGTTTTTCTTTTATTATTATATTATTTTTTACCTCTTTTTGATTTCCAAAGTGGTTACGGCACGACCGAACGGTCGGAATTTATTTTAACCGAAGTTAACGGATAATACAATTCAAACGTTCGGTGGAAATTTATTTTATTTTTAAGTTAAGCGAGAAATGACTTAAGTAAAATGGCTTAAGCACGTCAAGAGGGGGTATAAAAAGTAAACAAAACGAGAATAAAAATGCACGAAACACAATGTGGACCACTACGGGTACATAGAATGAATCGAAAAGCTTGGTTCGAGGTACTTACCCGTTGAAGATCGAAGAACGATGAAGAACGAATGAAGAACGTCGAAGAACAGTCGAAACCTTTGCGAAATTCTTCACGGAAAACGTTACGGAAGCGATTCGGAAGCGCCTCGGCTTAGATTTTCTTCACGGAAACAATTTTTCCAAGCAAATTCGAAAGAGAGAGAAGTGCCAAAGGGGCTGAACCCTTTTCTTCTTCACTTCCTCCCCTATTTATAGCAAACTAGGGGAGGTGGTTGCCGCCCAGCTCGCCCAGGCGAGCTCAGCTCGCCCAGGCGAGCCAGGTTGATTCCTCCAGAAGCAACAGCCTTCTGGAGGAATATTCTGGAGGGCCCAAGTGGGCCTGGGTGCTATTTGCACCCCCATTTTTACTAAGTACACCCCCCTCTGCTGTTTTTTGGTGATTCTTTTTTCGTAAAGTTACGGAAACTTACGAATTTCGTAACGATACTTGTTTTCTTTCCGTAATGTTACGGAACCTTGCGGATTACATATCATCCCCCTTTTGACTTACGGAATGTTACGGAACCTCACTTAATTATGCAACGATGCTTCCATTTGATTTCCGGTGTGTCACGGAAACTTACGGATTGTGCATCAATATTTTTTTGGTTTTTCGGCATGTCCTGGAATTTCACAAATTGCCTAATGATGGATGCCAAGCACCTCACAAGGACCAAAGAAAGGTCGCATGTCATCAAGCAAAGGTCCCCGGACGAAATTAGGGTATGACAGGATGCAATCGGTTCCATGGAGACTTCTACCCTAGCTAGGTCCCAAATCTTACCATAGGCTTTGCGGAAGGCTTGCCGTTGAAGTTGACCCATTAATTGCCCCAACTCTCGTAAACTAGTGACCTCTAAGCTCTTGATTTTGACTTGATAGAACCTCTTTTTAAGCAAAGGCTTTTGACTTGATCCCATGTTTTACTAAAGTGAAATAAAATCTAGTGCGAATCAAAACTCCGACATCTATCATGGGTGGAATGGATGAATGCATGAAGAAATGCATATGACACAGATGCAATTTACGAATACGGGAGCCCGAGAAACTGTCTCCTTCTTAGATACAACGTCTAGGGGTAGCAAAGTGCCCCAACGTATGTATTTAAAATGGTGACACGGACCCTTCGTTGGTTTGTTTACAGAGGGGATCAAGACAGAACCCATGTGTGATGCATATGCGAAAGGCGCAACACGGGAATGTACATAGTATGAAAATACTCATTGAATATAAGCAAAAGGGTATATGACACTTATGCATGGCAGTGTGAAAAATGGCACGCAGCGTGTTTGCTCCGTGCCCCTATTTAAGGGACCTATAAGGGAGAGAGCTAACTAGGCTTTTAGTAATAACCCCCAAGGTAGTCATATCTCTCTTGATGGTTTCTAGAGGTATCATCCCCTTCGAAGAACATACTGCAGCAGTAGGGACTACTAGCAACAATATGTTTTCAAAGAGAAAAACTCTAGATGAGGGTTCACTGTAATCAAGCAAGTCAGAGACCTAGCATGATCACGGATTCACCTCCACTCCTTATGTTCCCACGAACCCGGGTATAGGGCCCTTTTTCAACTCAACGTGTGTGTAAATAGTGTTAGTGTTTGTGTGCATCAAATGAATAAATATTTACCTCAAGCATACAAAAAATGCACTAAAAGCATCAAAGAGTTATATATACAAGAACATAATGAAGGAAAACCAACAAAGGAGTAAGTCATGGTAAAACATTGCACAAGATTAAATGGCCTAACTCTCTAAAAGCAGTCCCCAGTGGAGTCGTCAACTGTCGCAACCTACCCTTCGGCGGGAGGGCGACGCGTGACTCGCGGGATGCGTGTTCCACGAAAGGAATACGCGCGGAGTCGCCACCAACGTTTATTTAAGGAAAACGTCGGAAAAACCGGAAAAGACGCGATCTACGAACTTTTAAGTGAAAAGGTTCGGGAGTTGTATTTACGCACGGGGAAGGTATTAGCACCCCACACGTCCGTCCCAAGGGACGGCAGCCTTTAATCGAATGTGCAAACATGACTTTGATTTTTTATGTTCCCCTTTTTATGTCTTTATATCCTTTATACCCTTTTTATATTTTTCTCTTTTTGTGGTCGACAAGGGTGTTTCCCTTTGCTCCTACGTATTCCTCAATTGTGATGAGGAAATCAGACCTACGTAGTTCTTTTTCATCAAGTGATTCTTTTTACTTCAATGGTGATCATTTTAAGGCGTTGGACCTTGAGAATGATCCATTTTACTTAGTAAGAAATTGAAATGACAAACTTCAAAAACCTATATTTGTGGACGAGCTTGACTAGGCGAGTTGATTTTAGCCTTAGTTTCACTTTAGTTATTAGTCAATTCAATTAAGAATGAGAAATCCCAAAGAGAAAACGTCCGATTGATTTTCCGCTTTATTTTGCTCAAAGATATTTTTTGATTATTATATTATTATTTTACCTCTTTTTTTATTTCCAACGTGGTTACAGTACGACCGAACGGTCGGAATTCATTTTAACCGAAGTTAACGGATAATACAATTCAAACGTTCGGTGGAAATTTATTTTATTTTTAGGTTAAGCGAGAAATGACTTAAATAAAATGGCTTAAGCACGTCAAAAGGGGGTATAAAAAGTAAATGAAACAAGAATAAAAATACACGAAACACAATGTGGACCACCACGGGTACATAGAATGAATCGAAAAGCTTGGTTCGAGGTACTTACCCGTTGAAGATCGAAGAACGGTGAAGAACGAATGAAGAACGTCGAAGAACGGTCGAAAACCTTCGCGAAATTCCTCACGAAAAACGTTACGGAAACGTTTCGGAAGCGCCTCGGCTTAGATTTTCTTCACGGAAACAATTTTTCCAAGCAAATTCGAAAGAGAGAGAAGTGCCTAAGGGGCTGAACCCTTTTCCTTCTCACTTCCTCCCCTATTTATAGCAAAAATAGGGGAGATGCTTGCCGCCCAGCTTGCCCAGGCGAGCAGGGTTGCTTCCTCTAGAAGCAACAACCTTCTGGAGGAATATTCTGGAGGGTCCAAGTGGGCGTGGCTGCTATTTGCACCCCCATTTTTACTAAGTACACCCTCCCGCCTTTTTTTTTGTGATTCTTTTTTCGTAAAGTTACGGAAACTTACGAATTTCGTAACGATACTTGTTTTCTTTCCGTAATGTTACGGAACCTTGTGGATTACATAATCATCCCCTTTTTGACTTAGGGAACGTTACGGAACCTCACTTATTTGTGCAACGATGCTTCCATTTGATTTCCAGTGTGTCACGGAACCTTACGGATTGTGCATCAATATTTTCTTTTGTTTTTCGGCATGTCCCGAAATTTCACAAATTGCCTAATGATGGGTGCCAAGCACCTCACAAGGACCAAAGGAAAGTCGCATGTCATCAAGCAAAGGTCCCCGGACGAAATTAGGGTATGACAGGGCTGAAGCTGTTAACACTGCATGCTACATTTTAAATAGGGCTTTAATAGGACCCATTTTAAAGAAAGCTCCATATGAATTGTTCAATGGCAAAAAACCAAACATCTCACATCTTTATATCTTTGGTTGTAAATGTTTTGTATTGAATAATGGAAAAGATAACTTAGGAAAATTTGATGCTAAGTCTGATGAAGGTATTTTTCTTGGATATTCTCTGCATAGTAAAGCTTATAGAATATATAATAAAAAAACAATGACAATTGAAGAGTCTATACATGTTTCCTTTGATGAGTCTAATGCCATTCTTCCAAGGAAGGATTTTTTAGATGATATTTCAGATTCCTTAGAAGATACACATATTCATGGAAATGACTCTAAAGAAAAAGATGAAGGAAGCAATGAGGATTCTCAAGATAATGGAGTTAGAGCAAATAATGAACTTCCAAGAGAATGGAAAGCCTCAAGAGATCATCCCCTCAACAACATTATTGGTGATATCTCAAAAGGGGTAACAACTAGACATTCTCTTAAAGATTTTTGTAATAACATAGCTTTTGTGTCTATAATTGAACCTAAAAATTTAAATGAAGCCATAATAGATGATAATTGGATAATTGCTATGCAAGAAGAACTAAATCAGTTTGAAAGAAACAATGTGTGGAAACTAGTAGAAAAACCTGAAAATTATCCTGTCATAGGAACAAAATGGGTTTTTAGAAATAAGTTAGATGAACATGGAATAATTATTAGAAATAAGGCTAGGTTAGTAGCAAAAGGGTATAATCAAGAAGAGGGAATAGACTATGAAGAAACATATGCTCCAGTTGCAAGATTAGAATCCATTAGAATGCTCTTAGCATATACATCCATAATGGATTTTAAGCTCTATCAAATGGATGTTAAAAGTGCTTTTCTAAATGGCTTAATTCAAGAAGAAGTATATGTTGAACAACCCCCAGGTTTTGAAATCCCGGATAAACCAAATCATGTTTATAAATTGCAAAAGGCTCTTTATGGTTTGAAACAAGCCCCTAGGGCGTGGTATGAACGTTTAAGCAATTTTCTCCTAGAAAAAGAATTTTCTAGAGGAAAAGTGGACACCACATTGTTCATAAAGAGAAAGCATAATGATATTTTGTTGGTTCAAATATATGTTGATGATATAATTTTTGGATCCACTAATGATTCATTGTGCAAGGAGTTTTCCCTTGATATGCAAAGTGAATTTGAAATGTCAATGATGGGAGAACTAAATTACTTCTTGGGATTACAAATCAAGCAAACTCAAGGAGGCATATTCATCAACCAAGCCAAGTACTGCAAGGAATTGATCAAAAGATTTGGCATGGAAAGTGCAAAACACATGGCTACACCGATGAGCACTAGCTGTTACTTAGATAAAGATGAATCTGGTCAGTCTATAGACATGAAACAGTATCGAGGTATGATCGGATCTCTTCTCTATTTATCTTCTAGTAGACCTGATATTATGTTTAGTGTATGCATGTGTGCTAGGTTTCAATCCAACCCCAAACAATCACATTTGAGTGCAGTAAAGAGAATCATGAGATATCTATTAGGTACAATCAATTTAGGATTATGGTATCCTAAGAACTCAACATGTAACTTAATAGGATATTCTGATTTTGACTTTGCTAGATCTAAAACTGATAGAAAAAGCACAAGTGAAACTTATCAATTCATTGGATCTGCTCTTGTCTCATGGCATAGTAAGAAACAAAACAATGTTGCTTTATCCACTGCTGAAGCGGAATATATTTCTACCGGCAGTTGTTGTGCACAGATTTTATGGATGAAGCAACAATTATCTGACTATGGTATCCTTCTTGATCGCATACCTATTAGGTGTGATAATACTAGTGCCATAAATCTATCCAAAAACCTTGTACAACATTCTAGAACGAAACATATAGAAATTAGGCACCATTTTCTAAGAGACCATGTTCTAAAAGGAGATTGTTTGCTAGATTTTGTTGATATAAAGAATCAGCTTGCTGATATCTTTACAAAACCTCTCCCAAAGGATATATTATTTTCAATAAGAAGAGAATTAGGCCTTTTAGACCTTAGTGATTTAGATAGGTAAAGTTTATGATTGATTGATTGTGTTTTGATTAAGTATGATGCTTGTTTCTGTTTAATTTATTTTACTTTTCTTGTTGGTATAATTAACTCTTAAGATAGTATAAGTTTTTAGACTTAGAAATAAGTTTTCTTTTGGGAAAAGGCTATTGTTTTGTTCTGGTAATCGATTACATGAATACTGTAATCGATTACACTTGAACAATTGGCCTGTAATCGATTACAGTCTTCATGTAATCGATTACCAGTAGGCTGCCTCCACCTGTAATCGATTACCAGTACTTGTAATCGATTACAATGCGTCCTGGTCTATAAATACCACATTTTTCAGAAACCCCTGCGCAGCCTCTTCCTTCTTGCGACGTCCCTCCATTCCCAAACCTTCAAACCTTCCTACCTTACTCATTTCTTCATCAAATTGACTCTCGTAACTTGCAATCTTCTTCTTTTTTCATTTTTCGTTTGATTTCACCGATTGCAATCTGCAAAAACTCCATCATATGGCAGAATCATCAAAGAAATGTAAGGGTTCATCCACCTCCGCTTCGGCTTCAAGAGCTCATCGTTCCGGAGCCACCAGCGCATCCACAACACCAATTCCACCCTCATTATCCTATTCCACACTATTTTCTTCCGAAGAACATCAGATACGGTACTCAAACCTTTTCTCATCTCGTTCCACTATCGGCCCTAAGTTCATAGATATGGATTTCTTTTCTGCTGAAAGTTTTGATTGCATTCAAGCATTTCAGAACTTAGGTCTCATACCTTTCATGTCATTACAATTGCCTGTTTATTCTGAATTGGTTAAAGCTTTAAATTGTAACCTTGAAATTCAGGAAAGCACTTTGATTTCTGAGGTTTTTGGGATAAAAATGGTCATTGACCAATCCCTTTTCCATAACTTAACCCAATTGTCCAATGACGGTGTACCATTTGAAGGTACACTGAATGACGATTGGAAATTTGATTTCTCTGCATATGATGCCCGCCAGTTGGTTTGCACCAACCATGCGGATATGACTGGACGCCTTCTTGCTGGTTCATTGGCTTTTGAAAGTCGCATCCTTCATTATCTCATTGTGCGTATTTTGCTTCCACGATCTTCCAACCTTGCCCAGGTTTCTGAGGAAGATCTTGTTATCATGTGGGTCTTTCATACCGGGCGTCAACTTGACTGGGCACACTTAGTCAGATATCGCATGCATAAAGCATTGTGATTAAATGCTCCATTGCCATATCCATACATTGTCACTCTCTTTCTTCGCCATTTTCAAATTCCTCTTCATTCAGAACCTTATGTTCCAATCAAGAGATCCTTTTTAATTGGTGCTGTTGTGATTGCCTCCTTTGGTTACCGCAAAGTGCATGATGGCTCTTGGGTCAAAAAGGGTGCTCAACCCACTGATGATGAAGGCAACCTACCAGCTGAAGATAATTCCTCTCTTCTTCAAAGGCTTTTGGACAAGTTCGATGGCCTTCAGACTTTTGTTGGTGACAAGTTTGATGCCATGGAATTGCAAGTCGACATGCGGTTCGATGCCATGGATTCAAGGATCACCAAGGTTGAAGAAGATGTCTCCTTCATCCGTACTTGCTTTGATCCACCACCACCGCCTCCATCATCATCTTAGCTTATTTTTTTTATTATGATTAAGTATTATTAGTACTTTGTTTTATCGCCATGTATTTGGCTTTTTGTTGCTCTTGTTATTGTAATCTTGCACTTCTATTATATTTCTCGACTTTGCTTTGGTTGGTTATGACAATGTATGGACTTATTTTGGTTTAATGTTTGGCTCTGTTTGGATATTGATTTTTTTGCTTAGTTCTTTTTGATGTTGCCAAAGGGGGAGAGAACTTGGGTTAGAAATCAATTTCAATTAGAAATCTATCATTAAAAATCAATCCTTAAAGTTAGGCATACATGCCAAAAGATAGGGGGAGTAAGGGTTGTGTGAACGTGCTATCATCTTGTATATAGCTTGTCTTGATTTCAGGGATTGTCATCATCAAAAAGGGGGAGATTGTAGACAAAGGATCAAGCTGAATGTTTTGATGATGCCAAAGGATCACATGCTTCTCAAAGCTTTATTCAAGACAAAGAAATTAAAGATATTCAAGATGGATGATCAAGACAGTCTCTAGAGTCTTAGGAAGGGTATATTAAATAGGAAGGCAATTCCTAATTGAAGTAGCAAAAGGTTTGGCCAAGAAATTTAAGTTAAAAAGTCTTTTTCAAGAGATTTACTCTCTGGTAATCGATTACCAGAGGATGTAATCGATTACCAGTGGCAAAAAATGATTTACAACAGCTATTAAAATTTGAATTCAAAATTTGCACTGTGTAATCGATGACACATATATGGTAATCGATTACCAGCAGTTATTGAACATTTTAATTCAAATTTTAAAGCTTGTAATCAATTACACACATACTGTAATCGATTACCAGAGGAGATTTTCAGAAAATATTGTCAACAGTCACATCTTTTCATTTGGTTCTTGAATGGCCATCAAAGGCCTATATATATGTGACTTGAGACACGAATTTGCTAAGAGTTTTCAGAACAAAAAAGGTCTTATCTTCTTAAAAAGCAAAATCATTTTATCCTCTTACAAATTCCTTGGCCAAAACACTTGTGATTCAATAAGGAATTATTTGAGTGCTCAAATTGTTCAATCTATCTCTTTCAAGAGAGATTTCTTCTTCTCTTCTTCTTTATTCTAAAAAGGGATTAAGAGACCGATGGTCTCTTGTTGTAAAGAAATCTTAACACAAAGGAAGGGTTGTCCTTGTGTGGTTCAGATCTTGTAATAGGCTTTTACAAGATAGTGGAACTCTCAAGCAGGTTGCTTGGGGACTGGACGTATGAACAAGGGTGTGACCGAACCAGTATAGATCTGAGTTTGCAATCTCTCTTCCCTTAAACTCCTTTAATTGCTTATTATTTATTCTTTCTTTTCAGTAAGTTTATCTTGCATATTTTCGTAAGAGTTTATTGTTAAGGAATCTAGGGTTACGGATTAAAATCAAAATAGAAATTTTTAATTAGGAAAAGTTTGTGATATCTTAATTCAACCCCCCCCCCCTTCTTAAGATATCTGAGGCCACTTGTCCAACAATCTAGAGGCGGCGGGCCCGATGACATGCGGGATCCATTTGGTCCCACACTTTTTACCTTTTGTCATCCAGAGGCGGCGGGCCGGATGACATACGGGAACCATTTGGTCCCGCACTTTTTACTTTGGTCATCCAGAGGAGGCGAGCCCAATGACATGCGGGAACCATTTGGTCCCACACTTTTTACTTTTGTCATCCAGAGGCGGCGGGCCCGATGACATGCAGGAACCATTTGGTCCCGCACTTTTTATCTTTTGTCATCCAGAGGCGACGGGCCCGATGACATGCGGAGACCAAGTACGGTCATCCACACACTTTTGCTATCTGTAAGACTCGATGGGTTATAAACGCGCAGAGACAAGTTATGGTCATTCTGCGCCCTTTGTCATTCAGGGACAGAAAGTCGAGAGGCGGGCGGAGACAAATTATGGTCATTCCCCACACCTTTTCACCATCCAGAGGCGATCGTGTCCGGTGGCACGCATAGACAAATTATGGTCATTCTATGCCCTGCCACCCAGGCTCGATCGTGTCCGAAGACACGCAGAGACAAAGTATGTTCATTATGCGCCTTGTGTCAACCAAGAGGAACGAATTCGACAGTATCAGGATGATGTGTCGGTACTGCTCACTTTCAAAATTTTTGCAGGTTCCGCTGGCAGGGAGATTCACCGGCCGAATGGTGTTTCGCTCGAACGAAATTAGTGTCTTATCTTTACTTCCCTTTTATCTCCAATAAAAGATAAGTAAAGAGGGGCAACTATCATACCCTAACTTCGTCCGGGGACCATCCATTGTTGGGATGCGACCCTCGTTTGACCACTTCGAGGTACTTGGCACCCATCGTTAGGCAATTCGTGAAGTTCCGAGACATGCCAGAAGTTAAAAGAAAGCATTGTAGCACAATCTTTGAAGTTCTGTGACATGCCGAAAGTTAAAAGGAAGTGTTAGTGCGCAATCTGTAAAGTTCCGTAACATTCCGGAAGGCAAAAAAGGGATGATTACGCAATCCGTAAGGTTCCGTAACATTACGGAAAGAAAATGAGTATCGTTACGTAATTCGTAAGTTTCTGTAACGTTATGAAAAAAGAATCAGCAAAAAAAGGCAAGGGGGTGTATTTAGTAAACATTGGGGTGCAAATAGCAACCAGGCCCTTCCAGGAAGTTCTTCAGAAGGCATCGCCTTTTGGAGGAAGCAACCTAGCTCGCCTGGGCGAGCTGGATGGCAAGCTTCTCCTTCCTTTTCCTATAAATAGGGGAAGGAGGGAAGAACAAAAATGTTCAACCTTCCTGGTATCTGAGATTCACTGAAAATTAGTGAGAAAAATTGTTTCCATGAAGAAAATCCAAGCCGAGGCGCTTCCGTAACGCTTTCATGACATTTCCGTGGGTGATTTCGCGAAGATTTTCAATCGTTCTTCGTCGTTCATCGGTCTTCAACCGGTAAGTTCCCAAAATCGAATCTTTCAATTCTTTCTATGTACCCTTAGTGGTCCTCATTGGTTTCGCGTGCTTTTATTTTCATTTCATCTACTTTCCGTACCCCCTTTTGACGTGCTTTAGTAATTTATTTAAGTCATTTTCTCGCCTTATCAAAAATAAAATAAATTTCCACCGATCATTTGAATTGTAACATCTATTAATTTTTGTTAAAATGAATTCCGACCGTTCGGTCATGCCGTAACCACGTTTAACACCAAAAAGAGGCAAAATAATAATATAATAATCAAAAATATCTTTTAGTAAACTAAATCAAAAAAATCAATCGGACATTTTCTTTGGGATTTCCCTTTCTTAATCGAATCGACTAATAACCAAAGTAAAACTAGGGCTAAAATCAATTCATAAACCAAACTTTTTGTCATCGCCTAAAAAAGCCATTTTCAAAGGTCCAACGCCTTGAAAACAGTCTTTTCCGCTTTTATTGGTTAAATATAGATTTCTAAAGGCCTAAAATCAACATGTAACTTTATTACTTCTTTCAAAAAATAACAAGAGATCATTTAATGGTCCAATGCCTTAAATGACCTTTCATTCAATAAAAACATATTTTGCAAAAAAAGGATAAAAACAACTTAACCAAACACTTTGTTCTCAAAGAACTACGTAGGTTTGATTTCCTTATCACAATTGAGGAACACGTAGAGGCATGGGAAACACCCTCGTCGACCCCAAAAAGATAAAAATATAAAAGGCGCAAAAAGGCATACAGACGTAAAAGGGAACATAAAACAAATTGAAGTCATGTTTGCACACTTGATTAAAGGATGTCGTCCCTTGTGACGGACGCGTGGGGTGCTAATACCTTCCCCGTGTGTAAATACAATTCCCGAACCTTTCACTTAAAGTTCGTAGACCACGTCCTTTCCGATTTTTCCGACGTTTTTCCTCGAATAAACGTTGGTGGCGACTCCACGCATTTTCCTTCCTTGGAAGACGCACCCGCGAGTCACGCGTTGCCCTCCCGTCGAAGGGTAGGTTGCGATAGGGATAAATTCTCGTAACCTAGGATAAGAGACTTGCTTTTGAATCAAGGGGAAACAACATGTTTTATTTTTGTTATCTTTTAATTCAAGTTTGCTTGCTATTTAAATTACAAAAACAAACAACCCCCCCCCCCCCCCATTTCGTTACTGTTTATTATTATATGTTATGAACGTTTGTTTGATCATTGCTCACTGGGAGATGACCTAGGATCACATCCTAGATACTGAATTTTAATGTTTATTTGATTCGGGTATGGCTATGATCAAATTTGGCGCCGTTGCCGGGGAGTAGTGGTCCAAAGGTTCGTAATTATGTTTTTGTGTCTTTGTGTTTGTTTTTGTGTGTTCTTATAAAATCTGTGTTATGTGATTAATTTGCAGTGTTTAGTGTTGTTTGTGTGTATTTCAAGTGTGTAGTTTTGTGTAGTGTTCTATTTTGTTTTTCAGTCTTGTCCCCTGTTCAGAGGTAAAAGTGTTGTGAATAGTGTTATGAATAGTGTTAGATTTTGCTAATTAATTGGCGATTTTTGTTTTGATAACTAGAGTTGTTATTTTTGGCTGATTTTTTGTGTGGTAGTTTCTTTTGATCCATATTTTGTGTGAAAAATACCAGAAGCACTTGGTGTGGCTGAATTTGAGAGATACAAAAAATTTGGGAACTTGTTTTTAGCAAAACTCAAAACGGCCATAATTTTTGCTCCAGTTATCAGAATGACTATTATTAAATATGAATTTGGGGTAGAAAAAAATTTCCCATGCAGCCCCAACCCGCTAGCGCCAGTTGCGGTTTTCAGCGCTTAAAAAATCAGCTGTTTACTAAGTTTTTTATTTTTTATTTTTTTTAAGTATTATTGTCCTATTTTTCTAAACTTTTCTTAGACAGTTTCATATTTAGACTTTGAATTTTTGTCTGAAAATTTTTGTGCTATCTTTTCATGATTTTAGGGTGTTGCTCACAAATTTTCAGCTCATTTGGATATTGTTTGAGTATAGTTCTAGTTTTACCCCTAGTTTTACCTTTTTTCTTTTTACCCCCTTTTTACCCCTGGTGCTTGTTTGAGAAATACATGATTGCTCCATATAGTGCATGACTAGGGGCAATCCAGGTGATTTACAATCCTTTGATCTTGAAATAGATAGAACCTTTCATAGATTAGTTAGGCATAGTGTGCATCCTGATTATTCTGTGCATTTTGAGCATTTTGTTGCTGGTGATTCTGAACATTCTGATTTTGAGCATTCGACTGCTAATTTTCATACTGAGAACATGGCTCAACCTCCACCTCGTGAGAGGACTCTTAGGGAGATGGCTGCACCTGACTTCACTTATGAAAGCTTGTGCATTCAATATCTCGATGAAGATGTTCCATATGTTCTCAAGACTGGACTAATACATTTGCTGCCCAAGTTTCATGGTCTTGCAGGTGAAGATCCTCATAAGAATCTTAAGGAGTTCCATATTTTCTGTTCCACCATGAAGCCCCCTGATGTCCAGAAAGATCATATCTTTCTAAAGGCTTTTCCTCATTCTCTAGAGGGAGTGGTGAAAGATTGGCTGTACTACCTTGCTCCTAGGTCCATTACTAGCTGGGATGACCTTAAGAGGGTGTTCTTGAAGAAATTCTTCCCTGCATCTAGGACCACTGCCATCAGAAAAGACATTCCAGGCATCAGGCAACTTATTGGAGAGAGCTTGTATGAGTACTGGGAAAGATTCAAGAAATTGTGTGCAAGCTGTTCTCACCACCAGATTTCTGAGCAACTCCTTCAATAATATTTCTATGAGGGACTTAGCAACATGGAGAGGAGTATGATTGATGCTGCCAATGGTGGAGCTCTTGGTGATATGACTCCTGCTGAGGCTAGGAATCTGATTGAGAAGATGGCTTCCAACTCCCAACAATTTAGTGCAAGAAATGATGCTATTGTCCTTAGAGGAGTCCATGATGTGGCCACTGATTCATCTTCATTTGCTGAAAATAAGAAGCTTGAGGGAAAACTTGATGCCTTGGTCAACCTAGAAACTCAGCTTGCCATAAATAAGAAATCTGCACCTGTTGCAAGAGTCTGTGGTCTATGTTCTTCTGCAGATCACCATACAAATGTTTGTCCTTCTTTGCTGCAATCTGGAGTCAATGAGCAACCTAAAGCTTATGCTGCAAACATTTATAATAGACCCCCTCAGCAGCAAAACCAACAACAGCAGAATAATTATGATCTTTTAAGCTACAGATACAATCTAGGTTGGAGAAATCATCCAAATTTGAGATGGGCAAGTCCTCCACAACAAGAATAGCATGTCCCTCCCTTCCAGAATGTTGCTAGTCCAAGCAAGCCATATGTTCCTCCTCCAATAGTGAGGCAAATGACCATCCATAATATGCAATTTCAGCAAGAGACAAGAGCCTCCATTCAGAGTCTGACAAATCAGATGGGGCAGATGGCTACTCAGTTGAACCAAGCTCAGTCCCAAAATTCAGACAAATTGTTTTCACAAACTATGCAGAATCCGAAAAATGTGAGTGCCATCACCTTGAGGTCTGGCAAGCAAATTGAAGTGCCTCCAGCAATAGCAGCACCTGCACCTGATCCTGTCAAGCTTCATTTTACACCTGAAAAAGAGGATGAGCTAGCTGCACAAAAGAGAAAGCTTCCTGATCATGAGGGAGCTAACAAAAATTTTCATGCAGGTGGACCTTCTTCTAGTATTTCTGACTTGCAGTAGCCTCCTATCCCTCTTCCATTTCCACCTAGAGCAATTCCAAACAAAATGATGGAAGAAATGGATAAGGAGATCTTGGAGACCTTCAGGAAAGTAGAGGTGAACATACCTCTGCTAGATGCCATCAAGCAAATTCCATGATATGCCAAGTTTCTAAAGGAGTTATGCACCCACAAAAGGAGGCTCAAAGGCAATGAAAGTGTTAACATGGGCAGAAATGTGTCAGCATTGATAGGTAAATATGTTCCTTACATTCCTGAGAAATGTAAGGACCCATGTACTTTCTGTATACCTTGCATTATTGGGAACAACAAATTTGAGAATGCCATGCTAGATCTACGAGCATCAGTTAATGTCATGCCTCTGTCCATTTTCAATTCTTTATCTCTTGGACCTTTGCAACCTACGGGTGTGGTGATTCAATTGGCAAATAGAAGTGTTGCTCACCGCACAGGTTTCATAGAGGATGTGTTGGTTCGGGTTGGTGAAATTATTTTTCCTGTTGATTTTTATGTTCTTGATATGGGAGAGGGATTTTCCCATGGTTTAGTTACTATTATTTTAGGCAGGCCATTTATGAAAACAGCCCAAACCAAGATAGATGTTTATGCTGGCACATTGTCTATGGAATTTGGTGATATTGTTGTTCATTTTAACATTCTTGATGCCATGAAACATCCATCGGAGGATCATTCTGTTTTTCGTGCTAAGATACTTGATCAAATTGTTGATGATTATATGTTTGATTTTGATTCTCTTCATGGTAGGAAACATCCATTTTTATTTGATATGCATACTTGTCATTCCTCATGCATTGAATCTGAAGCTGAGTTTGAATTTGATCCTATATTTGATTTTTATGCTGAGAGTATATTTGAATTTGAGTCTGGTTCTGATTTTTTGGGTGTTGTACCTCTTGATGTTGATTTTTTAGAGTCAGAATGCATTAACCATGTTGCAGGAAGTACATATACTGTTGACTTGTTTTATGAGGTACAGGCTGAGGAACCCTCCTTTTCTTCTCCTACCCTGGTTCCTCCCACTGTTCAGCCACCACCCAGACCAAAATTGAAGCCTTTACCAGTAAACCTCAAATATGCTTACTTGGAGGACAAGGAAAAATTTTCAGTGATCATCTCTGCCTCCCTTGTGCTGAGCAAGAGGAGAAGTTGTTGCTAGTGCTCAAGAAGCACAAGAAAGTCATTGGATGGACTTTAGCAGACATTCCTGGTATTTGCCCATCTACCTGCATGCATAGGATACTTTTAGAGGATGGAGCTAAGCCAGTGAGGCAGCCATAGCGGCGACTCAACCCCATCATTCTAGATGTGGTGAAAAAGAAGGTGACCAAGCTCTTGCAAGCTGGAATCATCTACCCCGTTTCTGACAGCCAGTGGGTGAATCCAGTCCAAGTGGTTCCTAAGAAGACAGGCCTCACAGTGATCAAGAATGAGAAGGATGAACTTATCCACACAAGAGTGCAGAATAGCTAGCGAGTCTGCGTTAATTATAGGAGGCTGAACTAGGCAACCAGAAAAGATCATTTTCCCCTGCCATTCATTGATCAAATGCTTGAGCGCTTGGCAGGTAAGTCTCATTACTATTTTCTTGATGGTTTTTCTGGTTATTTACAAATTCATATTGCTCCTGAGGATCAAGAAAAAACCACATTCAACTATCCCTTTGGCACTTTTGCCTATAGGAGGATGCCATTTGGCCTATGCAACACCCCTGGTACCTTCTAACTGTGTATGCTTAGCATTTTCAGTGACTTTTTAGAGAGTTGCATAGAGGTGTTTATGGATGATTTTACTATTTATGGATCCTCTTTTGATGCATGCTCTTAATAGATGCATTGAAACTAACCTTGTGCTGAATTTTGAAAAATGTCACTTCATGGTAGAACAAGGTATAGTTTTAGGGCATATCATTTCCAGTAGGGGCATAGAGGTAGACCCTACAAAGATAGTTGTTATTTCACAATTGCCTTACCCCTCTTGCGTGCGAGAGGTTCATTCTTTTCTTTTCCATGCAGGGTTTTATAGGCGCTTTATCAAGGACTTTAGCAAAGTGGCCCTTCCACTATCCAATCTGCTGCAAAAGGAGGTGGAGTTTGATTTTGATGATTGGTGCAAAGAGGCTTTTGATTGCCTCAAGCATGCGTTGACTACCACCCCTATCATTCAGGCACCTGATTGGACAGCCCCATATGAGTTGATGTGTGATGCATCCAATTATGCATCAGGGGCTGTCCTTGCTCAAAAGATTGATAAGCTGCCTCGGGTGATCTACTACGCTTCCAGAACTTTGGATGTTGCCCAAGCAAATTACACTACCATAGAGAAGGAGCTATTAGCGATAGTTTTTGCTCTTGAGAAATTTCGTTCATATTTGCTTGGTACTCGTTGTCATACCCTAATTTCGTCCGGGTACCTTTGCTTGATGATATGCGACCTTTCTTTGGTCCTTGTGAGGTGCTTGGCACCCATCATTAGGCAATTTGTGAAATTCCAGGACATGCCGGAAAACCAAAAAATATTGATGCACAATCCGTAAGTTTCCGTGACACACCGGAAATCAAATGGAAGCATCGTTGCATAATTAAGTGAGATTCCGTAACATTCCGTAAGTCAAAAAGGGGATGATTATGTAATCCGCAAGGTTCCGTAACATTACGGAAAGAAAACAAGTATTGTTACGAGATTCGTAAGTTTCCGTAACTTTACGAAAAAAAGAATCACCAAAAAAGGTAAGGGGGGTGAACTTATCAAGATAGGGGTGTAAATAGCAATTCAAATCTAGGCCCTTCCAGAACATTTTGGAAGTTGGGTTGCTTAAGGAGGAAGCAACTGGGCGGCAAGCTCCTCCACGTTTTTGAAAAATGGTTTTCGGGGCTTCCGCGGCTTCCGTAATACTTCCGTAAAATTTCCGAAAACCTTGGGTAAGCATATTCCACTTAACATTGGTGAAAGGGAAGAGAAAAAAGATTAAAATCAAATTCGAAAACAGTTCCGTAAGGCTTCAGTAACTTTTCCGTAAAATACGAAAAGGGGGGTGAACTTAGTAATTCGGGTGCGCTTAGAAATCTTCTTCATTAAGTCTTTGGGCGGCAAGCACCTCCTTTTTTTTCTATAAATAGGGGAGTGGGGAGCTGTTTCAAAATGTTCAAGACCCCTTTGGCTATGCATTTCGGCTATTTTGGGCAAAAAACACGTTTTCGTGAAGAAAAATCGAGTCGAAGTGCTTCTGTAACGCTTCCGTAAGCGATTCTGTGGAAATTCTTCATCGTTCTTCGTCGTTTTTCACCGTTCTTCATCCGTTCTTCGTTCGTTCTTCGTTCTTCAACGGGTAAGTTTTCGAATCCGAGACTTTCAATTCATTTCTTGTTTTGTGTACTTTCACTTTAATTTCGTTTACTTTCAGTTTTCTTTTCTTCCCTTTTGACGTGCTTAAGCCATTTATTTAACTCATTTCTCGCTTAATCTAAAAATAAAATAAATTTCCACCGATCATTTGAATTGTATCATCCGTTAATTTTGGTTAAAATGAATTCCGACCGTTCGGTCATGCCGTAACCACGTTGGAAATCAAAAAAAGAGGTAAAATAATAATATAATAATCAAAAAATATTTTTTAGTAAAGTAAAGCGAAAAATCAATCGGACGTTTTCTCTTTGGGATTCCTCATTCTTAATCGAATTGACTAATAACTAAGGTGAAACTAAGGCTAAAATCAACTCGCCTAGTCAAGCTCGTCCACAAAAATAGGATTTTGAAAGTTTATCACTTCAATTTCTTATTAAGTAAAATGGGTCATTTTTAAGGTCCAACGCCTTAAAATGATCACCTTTCAAGTAAAAAGAATCACTTGATTCACGCATAACAAAGAACTACGTAGGTCTAATTTTCTCATCCCAATTGAGGAATACGTAGGAGCAAAGGGAAACACCCTTGTCGACCACAAAAAGAGAAAAAATATAAAAAGGGTATTGTTAGTGCTTAGCTCTACTGAGCTTTAAAAGATTGGCTAAGATTTTGTTAAAACATAAGCACTTAGACAATGAAGGAAAGCTGGAGTTGCTGCACATGATGTCCAACGTTATGTCAAGGAATAAGATCGGGCTGCACAATGCACAAGGCAAGATAAAATGTCAAATGAAGAATTGAAGTTGCAGGATCCACGATGTCGGATACAATGTCCTGACATCCTGCCCGAAAATACTGGAGTTGCTGCACAATGCATAAGTCAAGATAAATTGTCAAGTGAAGCATTAAAGCTGCAGGATCCACGATGTCGGATACGATGTCCTGACATCTTGCCCGAAAATACAGGACACATAAATCTGTTATATCTTTAACAGATTATTGTGCAGTTAGCAAGAGATTAGATGATCTATCTTTAGGAACGAATTAAAAGATCATTAAAGTTCGAATTTCAAAGTAGAAGAGTTCGTTCAGGGATTAAAGATTAAAGATTAAAGATTCAAACTAAAAGATCAAACGTTATCTTTTAGTTCTTTAACTGCAGATTTTCAGGAAGAAGATAGATCTCACCCAGCATCAAGAAGTTGCAGCCCAGAATCGTACACGGCTATAAAAACATGGAGGCTGCACGAGTTCTGTACCAAGTCCGGGATTGGAGAGTTATTTTGTGAGTTTTGGGACTTGAGTGTTTTGTGAGCCACCTTGATGGTACCCTAACATCAAGTGTTGGACCTGAGTGTGTAGAGTTGATCTCTTGTGTGTAGAGTTGATCTCTTGTGTGTAGAGTTGATCTCTTGTGTGTAGAGTTGATCTCTAGTGTGTTGAGTTGATCTCTTTTGTTCAGAGTTGATCTCTGGTGTGTCTTTGATTGATTTGTAAACACGGGAGTGTGAGTGAGAGGGAGTGAGCGGGGTTTCTCATATCTAAGAGTGGCTCTTAGGTAGAGATCGCACGGGTAGTGGTTAGGTGAGAAGGTTGTAAACAGGGGCTGTTAGACCTTGAACTAACACTATTGAGAGTGGATTTCCTCCCTGGCTTGGTAGCCCCCAGATGTAGGTGAGGTTGCACCGAACTGGGTTAACAATCCTCTTGTGTTATTTACTTGTTTAATCTGTTCATACGGACGCATCTAATCTGCATGTTCTGAAGTGTGATGTCGTGACATCCGGTACGACATCTGTCCCCAGTATCAGAATTTCAATTGGTATCAGAGCAAACACTCGAAATCACAGAGTGAGATCTAGGGAGATAAATTCTGATGAACATGGAGAAAGAAGGAGGACCAGTGAACAGACCACCAATCCTAGATGGAACCAACTATGAATACTGGAAAGCAAGGATGGTGGCCTTCCTCAAATCACTGGATAGCAGAACCTGGAAAGCTGTCATCAAAGGCTGGGAACATCCCAAGATGCTGGACACAGAAGGAAAGCCCACTGATGAATTGAAGCCAGAAGAAGACTGGACAAAAGAAGAAGACGAATTGGCACTTGGAAACTCCAAAGCTTTGAATGCTCTATTCAATGGAGTTGACAAGAATATCTTCAGACTGATCAACACATGCACAGTGGCCAAGGATGCATGGGAGATCCTGAAAACCTCTCATGAAGGAACCTCCAAAGTGAAGATGTCCAGATTGCAGCTGTTGGCTACAAAATTCGAAAATCTGAAGATGAAGGAGGAAGAATGTATTCATGACTTCCACATGAACATTCTTGAAATTGCCAATGCCTGCACTGCCTTGGGAGAAAGGATGACAGACGAAAAGCTGGTGAGAAAGATCCTCAGATCCTTGCCTAAGAGATTTGACATGAAGGTCACTGCAATAGAGGAGGCCCAAGACATTTGCAACATGAGAGTAGATGAACTCATTGGTTCCCTTCAAACCTTTGAGCTAGGACTCTCGGATAGGGCTGAAAAGAAGAGCAAGAATCCAGCTTTCGTGTCCAATGATGAAGGAGAAGAAGATGAGTATGACCTGGATACTGATGAAGGTCTGACTAAGGCAGTTGTGCTCCTTGGAAAGCAGTTCAACAAAGTGCAGAACAGAATGGACAGGAGGCAGACACCACATGTCCAGAACATCCCTTTCGACATCAGGAAAGGTAGCAAATACCAGAAAAGGTCAGATGAAAAGCCCAGTCACAGCAAAGGAATTCAATGCCATGGGTGTGAAGGCTATGGACACATCATAGCTGAATGTCCCACTCATCTCAAGAAGCAGAGGAAAGGACTTTCTGTATGTCGGTCTGATGACACAGAGAGTGAACAAGAAAGTGATTCTGACAGAGATGTAAATGCACTCACTGGGAGATTTGAATCTGCTGAAGATTCAAGTGATACAGACAGTGAAATCACTTTTGATGAGCTTGCCACATCCTATAGAGAACTATGCATCAAAAGTGAGAAGATTCTTCAGCAAGAAGCACAACTGAAGAAGGTCATTGCAAATTTGGAGGCTGAAAAGGAGGCACATGAAGAGGAGATCTCTGAGCTTAAAGGAGAAGTTGGTTTTCTGAACTCTAAGCTGGAAAACATGACAAAATCAATAAAGATGCTGAATAAAGGCTCAGATATGCTTGATGAGGTGCTGCTGCTTGGAAAGAATGCTGGAAACCAGAGAGGACTTGGATTTAATCCTAAGTCTGCTGGCAGAACAACCATGACAGAATTTGTTCCTGCCAAAAACAGGACTGGAGCCACGATGTCACAACATCGGTCTCGACATCATGGAACACAGCAGAAAAAGAGCAAAAGAAAGAAGTGGAGGTGTCACTACTGTGGCAAGTATGGTCACATAAAGCCCTTTTGCTATCATCTACATGGCCATCCACATCATGGAACTCAAAGTAGCAACAGCAGAAAGAAGATGATGTGGGTTCCAAAACACAAGGCTGTCAGTCTTGTTGTTCATACTTCACTTAGAGCATCAGCTAAGGAAGATTGGTACCTAGATAGCGGCTGTTCCAGACACATGACAGGAGTCAAAGAATTCCTGCTGAACATTGAGCCCTGCTCCACTAGTTATGTGACATTTGGAGATGGCTCTAAAGGAAAGATCATTGGAATGGGAAAGCTAGTTCATGATGGACTTTCTAGTCTGAACAAAGTACTGCTGGTGAAGGGACTGACTGCAAACTTGATCAGCATCAGTCAGCTGTGTGATGAAGGATTCAATGTAAACTTCACAAAGTCAGAATGCTTGGTGACAAATGAGAAGAGTGAAGTTCTAATGAAGGGCAGCAGATCAAAGGACAACTGCTACCTATGGACACCTCAAGAAACCAGTTACTCCTCCACATGTCTATCCTCCAAAGAAGATGAAGTCAGAATATGGCATCAAAGATTTGGGCATCTGCACTTAAGAGGCATGAAGAAGATCATTGACAAAGGTGCTGTTAGAGGGATTCCCAATCTGAAAATAGAAGAAGGCAGAATTTGTGGTGAATGTCAGATTGGAAAGCAAGTCAAGATGTCCCACCAGAAGCTTCAACATCAGACCACTTCCAGGGTGCTGGATCTACTTCACATGGACTTGATGGGGCCTATGCAAGTTGAAATCCGTGGAGGAAAGAGGTATGCCTATGTTGTTGTGGATGATTTCTCCAGATTTACCTGGGTCAACTTTATCAGAGAGAAATCAGACACCTTTGAAGTATTCAAGGAGTTGAGTCTAAGACTTCAAAGAGAAAAGGACTGTGTCATCAAGAGAATCAGGAGTGACCATGGCAGAGAGTTTGAAAACAGCAGGTTCACTGAATTCTGCACATCTGAAGGCATCACTCATGAGTTCTCTACAGCCATTACACCACAACAGAATGGCATAGTTGAAAGGAAAAACAGGACTTTGCAAGAGGCTGCTAGGGTCATGCTTCATGCCAAAGAACTTCCCTATAATCTCTGGGCTGAAGCCATGAACACAGCATGCTACATCCACAACAGAGTCACACTTAGAAGAGGCACTCCAACCACACTGTATGAAATCTGGAAAGGGAGGAAGCCAACTGTCAAGCACTTCCACATCTTTGGAAGTCCATGTTACATTTTGGCAGATAGAGAGCAAAGGAGAAAGATGGATCCCAAGAGTGATGCAGGAATATTCCTGGGATACTCTACAAACAGCAGAGCATATAGAGTATTCAACTCCAGAACCAGAACTGTGATGGAATCCATCAATGTGGTTGTTGATGATCTAACTCCAGCAAGAAAGAAGGATGTCGAAGAAGATGTCAGAACATCTGGAGACAATGTAGCAGATGCAGCTAAAAGTGGAGAAAATGCAGAAAACTCTGATTCTGCTACAGATGAATCAAACATCAACCAACCTGACAAGAGACCCTCCATTAGAATCCAGAAGATGCACCCCAAGGAGCTGATTATAGGAGATCCAACCAGAGGAGTCACTACAAGATCAAGGGAGATTGAGATTGTCTCCAACTCATGTTTTGTCTCCAAAATGGAGCCCAAGAATGTGAAAGAGGCACTGACTGATGAGTTCTGGATCAATGCTATGCAAGAAGAATTGGAGCAATTTAAAAGGAATGAAGTCTGGGAGCTAGTTTCGAGACCCGAGGGAACTAATGTGATTGGCACCAAGTGGATCTTCAAGAACAAAACCAATGAAGAAGGTGTTATAACCAGGAACAAGGCCAGACTTGTTGCTCAAGGCTACACTCAGATTGAAGGTGTAGACTTTGATGAAACGTTCGATCCTGTTGCTAGGCTTGAATCCATCAGATTGTTACTTGGTGTAGCTTGCATCCTCAAATTCAAGCTGTACCAAATGGATGTGAAGAGCACGTTTCTGAATGGATACCTGAATGAAGAAGCCTATGTGGAGCAGCCAAGGGGATTTGTAGACCCAACTCATCCAGATCATGTATACAGGCTCAAGAAGGCTCTCTATGGATTGAAGCAAGCTCCAAGAGCTTGGTATGAAAGGCTAACAGAGTTCCTTACTCAGCAAGGGTATAGGAAGGGAGGAATTGACAAGACTCTCTTTGTCAAACAAGATGCTGAAAACTTGATGATTGCACAGATATATGTTGATGACATTGTGTTTGGAGGGATGTCGAATGAGATGCTTCGACATTTTGTTCAACAGATGCAATCTAAATTTGAGATGAGTCTTGTTGGAGAGCTGACTTATTTTCTGGGACTCCAAGTGAAGCAGATGGAAGACTCCATATTCCTCTCACAAAGCAAGTATGCAAAGAACATTGTCAAGAAGTTTGGGATGGAGAATGCCAGTCATAAAAGGACACCTGCACCTACTCACTTGAAGCTGTCAAAGGATGAAGCAGGCACCAGTGTTGATCAAAGTTTGTACAGAAGCATGATTGGGAGCTTACTATATTTAACAGCTAGCAGACCCGACATCACCTATGCAGTAGGAGTTTGTGCTAGATATCAAGCCAATCCTAAGATAAGTCACTTGACTCAAGTAAAGAGAATTCTGAAATATGTAAATGGCACCAGTGACTATGGGATTATGTACTGTCATTGTTCAGATTCAATGCTGGTTGGGTATTGTGATGCTGATTGGGCTGGAAGTGCAGATGACAGAAAAAGCACTTCAGGTGGATGTTTCTATCTGGGCAACAATCGTATTTCATGGTTCAACAAGAAGCAGAACTGTGTGTCTCTATCTACTGCAGAAGCCGAATATATTGCAGCAGGAAGCAGCTGTTCACAACTAGTTTGGATGAAGCAGATGCTGAAGGAGTACAATGTCGAACAAGATGTCATGACATTGTACTGTGACAACATGAGTGCTATTAATATTTCTAAAAATCCTGTTCAACACAGCAGAACCAAGCACATTGACATTAGACATCACTATATCAGAGATCTTGTTGATGATAAAGTGATCACACTGAAGCATGTTGACACTGAGGAACAAATAGCAGATATTTTCACAAAGGCTTTGGATGCAAATCAGTTTGAAAAACTGAGGGGCAAGCTGGGCATTTGTCTGCTAGAGGAATTATAGCAGCTACTGCAATCTGAACGTGCCCAAACGAATCACTTAACATTAATAGCACGTTCACTACTAAGCCAAAACGAATTCGACCGTTGCTTCACACGCCCCTCTACATTCTTCATTCAAATTTATATCTGCTTGGCATTCGTGTTTTCACCAGCATTTCCCAATAGTTTTCTGAGATTCACGAAACCATTTCAAACGCTCTGCTTTTCCATGGCTACCTCACCAAAAGAAACTTCAGCTTCTGGTTCACTCGCTGTACCATCATCTCCGCACCAGGAACAACCAGAATTCAACATCCAACCCATACAAATAATTCCTGGTCAAGCTTCTGTCCCTGAGAAACTGGTTCCCAGAAGACAACAGGGAGTAAAGATTGCTGAAAACCCTAGCCTTGCAACAAGTCCTAGGGAAGTAGACACGGAGATGGACAAGAAAATCCGCAGTATTGTGAGTAGCATTTTGAAAGACGCCTCTGTGCCTGATGCTGAGAAAGATGTTCCAACATCTTCCACCCCAAGTGTTTCTGTGCCTGATGCTGAGAAAGATGTTCCAACATCCTCCGCTCCAAATGCTGAAGCCCTCCCTTCACCCAGTGAAGAGGAATCAACAGAAGAAGAGGATCAAGCCTCAGAGGAGACTCCTGCACCACGGGCACCAGAACCTGCTCCAGGTGACCTCATTGACCTGGAAGAAGTCGAATCTGATGAAGAACCCATTGCCAACAGGTTGGCACCTGGCATTGCGGAAAGACTTCAAAACAGAAAGGGAAAAACCCCCCTTAAGAGGTCTGGACGAATCAAGACTATGGCACAGAAGAAGAGTACTCCAATCACTCCTGCCACATCCAGAAGAAGCAAGGTTGCTATCCCCTCCAAGAAGAGGAAAGAAATTTCCTCATCCGACTCTGATGATGATGTCGAACTAGATGTCTCGACATCAAAGAGGGCCAAGAAATCTGGAAGAAAGGTGCCTGGAAATGTTCCTGATGCACCACTGGACAACATCTCTTTCCACTCAATTGGCAATGTTGAAAAGTGGAAATATGTGTATCAACGCAGACTTGCGGTTGAAAAAGAACTGGGAAGAAATGCCTTGGATTGCAAGGAGACCATGGAACTCATCAAGGCTACTGGACTGCTGAAGACTGTCACCAAGTTGGGAGACTGTTATGAAAGCCTAGTCAGGGAATTTATTGTCAACATTCCCTCTGACATAACAAACAGAAAAAGTGATGATTATCAAAGAGTGTTTGTCAGAGGAAAGTGTGTCAGATTCTCCCCTGCTGTGATTAACAAGTACCTGGGCAGACCGACTGAAGGAGTGGTGGATATTGATGTTTCTGAACATCAAATTGCCAAGGAAATCACTGCCAAACAAGTCCAGCATTGGCCAAAGAAAGGGAAGCTTTCAGCAGGGAAGCTAAGTGTGAAGTATGCAATTCTACACAGGATTGGTGCTGCAAACTGGGTACCCACCAATCATACTTCCACTGTTGCCACAGGTTTGGGTAAATTTCTGTATGCTGTTGGAACCAAGTCCAAATTTAATTTTGGAAACTATATTTTTGATCAAACTGTTAAGCATGCAGAATCTTTTGCTGTCAAATTACCCATTGCCTTCCCTACTGTATTGTGTGGCATTATGTTGAGTCAACATCCCAATATGTTAAACCACATTGACTCTGTGATGAAGAGAGAATCGCCTCTATCCCTGCATTACAAACTGTTTGAGGGGACACATGTCCCAGACATTGTCTCGACATCAGGGAAAGCTGCTGCTTCAGGTGCTGTGTCCAAGGATGCTCTGATTGCTGAACTCAAGGACACATGCAAGGTGCTGGAAGCAACCATCAAAGCCACCACAAAGAAGAAAATGGAGCTGGAACTGCTGATCAAAAGGCTCTCAGAGAGTGGCATTGATGATGAAGAAGCAGCTGAGGAAGAAGGAGAAGCAGCTGAAGAAGAAGAAGAAGCTGCTGAGGAAGAGGAAGATGCAGCAGAGCATACTGAATCAGATGATGATTCTGAAGCCACCCCATGATCATCAGACCTTTATTAGCTAAAGGGGCATGTCCCTTTGAACATTTGATTACTATTGGTCTGTAATATTTGCACATTAATTTCATGCATCCTACTTTTGCCAAATTTATGTCTAAAAAGGGGGAGTAATAGTATTATGCTTGCTATTGCTATTATGCATGATTTTGAGTAGTAGAATACTATGTATGCAATAGTCGTATTATGCATGATTGATACGATGTATGGCAGTAGGAAACGATGTATGCATGATTCATGATTTTGAGGGGGAGTTGTATGTATATGACTTTGAGGGGGAGACTGCTGCTGATGATGACTGATGGAAGCTACTAGAAGATGCTGCAGTAAGAGCATGGAGACAGGGGGAGCAGATAGCTGATGTCACATGAGATGTCGTGACATCCTGGAGAAGACTAGTAGCTGATAGAAGATGTTGCAGTAAGCATGGAGACAGGGGGAGCAGAAGCAGAAAGCTGATGTCACGAGAGATGTCTTGACATCCTGGAGAAGACTTGTAGATTTGCAACTTGAAGAATTTCCGCTGTGCTTGATTACTCTGATAATGGAAGTTGCTGATCCCACTTGCATAACTGCTCGTACCTGCTCAGGAAGTGTCTAAGTATGTTTTAGACAAAATTTGCCAAAGGGGGAGATTGTTAGTGCTTAGCTCTACTGAGCTTTAAAAGATTGGCTAAGATTTTGTTAAAACATAAGCACTTAGACAATGAAGGAAAGCTGGAGTTGCTGCACATGATGTCCAACGTTATGTCAAGGAATAAGATCGGGCTGCACAATGCACAAGGCAAGATAAAATGTCAAATGAAGAATTGAAGTTGCAGGATCCACGATGTCGGATACAATGTCCTGACATCCTGCCCGAAAATACTGGAGTTGCTGCACAATGCATAAGTCAAGATAAATTGTCAAGTGAAGCATTAAAGCTGCAGGATCCACGATGTCGGATACGATGTCCTGACATCTTGCCCGAAAATACAGGACACATAAATCTGTTATATCTTTAACAGATTATTGTGCAGTTAGCAAGAGATTAGATGATCTATCTTTAGGAACGAATTAAAAGATCATTAAAGTTCGAATTTCAAAGTAGAAGAGTTCGTTCAGGGATTAAAGATTAAAGATTAAAGATTCAAACTAAAAGATCAAACGTTATCTTTTAGTTCTTTAACTGCAGATTTTCAGGAAGAAGATAGATCTCACCCAGCATCAAGAAGTTGCAGCCCAGAATCGTACACGGCTATAAAAACATGGAGGCTGCACGAGTTCTGTACCAAGTCCGGGATTGGAGAGTTATTTTGTGAGTTTTGGGACTTGAGTGTTTTGTGAGCCACCTTGATGGTACCCTAACATCAAGTGTTGGACCTGAGTGTGTAGAGTTGATCTCTTGTGTGTAGAGTTGATCTCTTGTGTGTAGAGTTGATCTCTTGTGTGTAGAGTTGATCTCTAGTGTGTTGAGTTGATCTCTTTTGTTCAGAGTTGATCTCTGGTGTGTCTTTGATTGATTTGTAAACACGGGAGTGTGAGTGAGAGGGAGTGAGCGGGGTTTCTCATATCTAAGAGTGGCTCTTAGGTAGAGATCGCACGGGTAGTGGTTAGGTGAGAAGGTTGTAAACAGGGGCTGTTAGACCTTGAACTAACACTATTGAGAGTGGATTTCCTCCCTGGCTTGGTAGCCCCCAGATGTAGGTGAGGTTGCACCGAACTGGGTTAACAATCCTCTTGTGTTATTTACTTGTTTAATCTGTTCATACGGACGCATCTAATCTGCATGTTCTGAAGTGTGATGTCGTGACATCCGGTACGACATCTGTCCCCAGTATCAGAATTTCAGGTATAAAGGATATAAGGACATAAAAGGGAACGTAAAAATCAAAGTCATGTTTGCACATTCGATTAAAGGTTGTCGTCCCTTGTGACGGACGTGTGGGGTGCTAATACCTTCCCCGCGCGTAAATACTACTCCCGAACCTTTCACTTAAAAGTTCGTAGATCGCGTCTTTTCCGGTTTTTCCGACGTTTTCCTCAAATAAACGTTGGTGGCGACTCCGCGCGTATTCCTTTCGTGGAACACGCATCCCGCGAGTCACGCGTCGCCCTCCCGCCGAAGGGTAGGTTGCGACACTCGTGTTATTGTTTATACTGACCATGCAGCTCTGAAGTACCTGTTGAAAAAGGCTGAATCAAAGCCTAGATTGATAAGGTGGATGCTTTGGCTCCAAGAGTTTGATTTGGAGATCCATGATCAGAGCGGTGCACAGAACCTCGTGGCTGACCACCTGAGTAGGATTGAGCGTGCGTCTGAGGACTCACTCATTTGGGATGATTTTCCGGATGACCATTTGTATATTTTGTATAATATTTTTGATTCTTTCCCCACTCCTTGGTTTGCTAATATTGTGAATTATTTTTTTGCTTCTGTTTTTCCTCCCTTAGCATCTAAAGCTCAAACTGATAAAATTAAAAGCGATGCTAAGCATTATATTTGGGATGACCCCTACTTGTGGAAGTTGCGCGGTGACCAGGTTATTAGGAGATGCATTCAAGAGCATGAGATTGACTCGGTCCTGCAATTCTATCATTCTTCCGCACCAGGTTGCCATCTTGGCATACAGAGGACAGCTCGCAAGGTGCTAGACTGTGATTTCTATTGGCCCACCATCTTCAAGGATGCATGGAGAATCTGTAGCACTTGTGAGCCTTGTTAGAGAGCAGGCGACTCACTTTCATGGAGACAGAAAATGCCTCAACAACCCATGCTGTTATGGGAGGTGTTTGATGTCTGGGGTATAGACTTTATGGGGTCTTTCCCTGTCTCTTTTGGTTTTTTTTTATATTCTCCTTGCTGTTGATTATGTTTCAAAATGGGTGGAAGCCAAAGCCACCAGAACTAACGATGCTAAGGTTGTTGTGGATTTTGTTAGATCTAATCTGTTTTGCAGGTTTGGAGTCCCAGAGCCATCGTTAGTGATCAAGGCACCCATTTTTGTAACAGATCCATGTATACCTTGCTAAAAAGGTATGGGGTCGTCCATAGAATTTCCACACCTTACCACCCTCAAACTAATGGGCAGGTTGAAATTTCAAACAGGGAGATAAAAAGGATCTTGGAGAAGATTGTGCAGCCGAACATAAAGGATTGGAGCACCAGGCTGGATGATGCTCTTTGGGCGCATAGGACTACCTACAAAGCACCCATAGGAATGTCTCCTTATAAGGTTGTCTTTGGCAAGACATGTCATCTTCCTGTAGAGATAGAGCATAGAGCCTACTGGGCTGTAAAGACCTACAACTTCTCTATTGATTAGGCTGGAGAGGAAAGGAAGTTGCAACTAAGTGAGCTAGATGAGATCCATTCAGAAGCCTATGAGAATTCCAAATTCTACAAGGAGAAGACCAAGAAGTTCCATGACAGCTTGATAGATAAGAAAGACTTCGTAGTTGGACAGAAAGTTTTATTGCATAACTCTAGGCTCGGACTCATGAGTGGTAAGTTGAGGTCAAAGTGGATTGGTCCTTTTGTGGTGACTAATGTTTTTCCTTATGGTACAGTTGAGATCAAAAGTGAATCCACAGATAAGAGCTTCAAGGTCAATGGACACCGGCTGAAACCATTCCTCACAAATACATCCTTGGTGGATGTAGTGGTGGAAGAGACCTCTTTACTTCACCCTACTTCTCTTCCTCCATGACTTAGGGAGTTTTCTTTTTCTGTCTCCTTCTTTACTTTTATTGCACTTGTCCAAATTTATTGATTGTTCTGATTGCTCTTGATCTTATGATTGTGCTACATTGAGGACAATGTGTTGTTTAAGTGTGGGGGGGGGGGGAGATTGTTCTTTGTTTGGGGTTTTCTAGGTTAATTTTTTTATTTTGGTTTTATGTTTTGTGTACAACATTGCATGTTTCTCTTTGAATTCTAGGTTATGTACAGGTAATGGGTAATTTTTTTTGAAATAGGAGTTTCTTGGCATTTTGTGAATTGAAATCCTTGTTTTTCTATTTTGGATCGAGTGGCCTCAGAATAATTAAGAAGGGGGGGTTGAATTAATTATTCCTAATCCTTTACTAATTAAAAAAAATTACTCTTCTAAGGCTTTTACTAAATTGTTAAGAGAATGAGGAGTAGAAGAGAGACTTAACAGAAAGTAAAAGCGGAAATTAAATGCACAGCGGAAAGTAAAAGAGTAGGGAAGAAGGAAACAAACACACAAGAGTTTTTATACTGGTTCGGCAACAACCTGTGCCTACATCTAGTCCCCAAGCGACCTGCGGTCCTTGAGATTTCTTTCAACCTTGTAAAAATCCTTTTACAAGCAAAGATTCACAAGGGATGTACCCTCCCTTGTTCTCTTTGAACCTAGTGGATGTACCCTCCACTAGAACTGATCCACAAGAGATGTACCCTCTCTTGTTCTCAGTCAAACCCAAGTAGATGTACCCTCTACTTGTACCACAAAGGATTTACCCTCCAATGTGTTGAGACAAAGATCTCAGGCGGTTAAACCTTTGATACTTTGTGAATGGGGATACAAAAGAATTCTCAGGCGGTTAGTCCTTTGAACACTTTTGTATTAGGGAAAGGGAAGAATCAAAAGAATTCTCAGACTATTTCGTTTTGAATTCTTTGACAAGGGAGAAGGGAGACACAAAAGAATTCAGGTGGTTAGTCCTTCGTTCTTTTGGAAAAGGGAGAAGAGAGACACAAAAAGTATTCAGGCGGTTAGTCCTTGGCGAATTCTTTTTGGAAAAGGGAGAAGAGAATAAAAGATGAATAGCACAAGTTTTCAAGGTTTGGAAAACCAGAAAACTTCAAAAAGCTTTTGGTACAAAGAAGAAGAAGAAGTTCAAAGAGATTCAAGGCTTGTAAAGGATTGTAATGAAATGATTGAAAAAGTATTCAAGATGCTTGAAATGCAAAACAAAGTCTTGCTTTTATAGACTCTTCGTGTCTGGTCAAGAAGACCATTTAGAAGAGTTATAACTTTTAGAAAAACTTAAAACCAATTTGAAAAAGTCAAAAACCTTTTGAAGAGTTACATCTTTTTTATTTATTCAGAAACAGACACTGGTAATCGATTACCAAATTAGTGTAATCGATTACACAAGGCTTTTAAGTGAAAGGATGTGACTCTTCACATTTGAATTTGAATTTCAACATTCAAGGGCACTGGTAATCGATTACCAAAACATTGTAATCGATTACAGCTTTTTGAAAATAATTGGAACATTGTAAATTCAGTTTGAAAACTTTTTCAAACTCATTTTGCTACTGGTAATTGATTACAACAATATGGTAATCGATTACCAGAGAGTAAAAACTCTTTGGTAAAAGGTTTTGTCAAAAATTCATGTGCTATTCAAATTTTTGAAAAAACTTTTTAATACTTATCATGATTGAGTCTTCTCTTTATTCTTGAATCTTGATCTTGATTCTTGAGATCTTGAACCTTGAATCTTGATTCTTGTCTCTAGACTTTCTGCTTGAGTCTTGAATTCTTATCTTGAACTCTTGAATTGTTCTTGATTCACTTGAGTTTTTCTTTGATTGATCTTTGAGCTTTTTGTCATTACCTTTGTCATCATCATTGTTATCATCAAAACATCTTTGAATCACCTTTGATTCACCATGAAGCTTTGCTTCTAGAGTCTCCCCCTTTTTGATGATGACAACTTCTGAAATCAAGAAACACACACACACTTTTTCCTAGTCGATCACTCTCATAAATTCTCCCCCTTTGTTTTTGAATTTATGCTTATCTTAAAAATAAGTTGATTACTCATGTGAATTCTTGATTTAATCCCATTTCTCTCCCCCTTTGGCATCAACAAAAAGCCAAAGTGCGTATCAAACAAATTTAATTTAAACATCCATACAATTTTCATGAAAAATATCAACCAAATCATGAAGCAAGAAGCAAGAACCATGAAAACCATGAAGCAAACAACCATGAATAGATTAATTATAAACTCCACATAGTCAAATAACATACTTAATATTGGTACAAACATACCATGCAAATGAGGAAATAGTAAATTGTTCAAATAACATAATAATATAGCCAAAATACAAGGCTGAAAATCAAAGTAGTAATAATAATATTAAAATATAATTCTAAGATGATGGTGGCGGCGGTGGTGGAAGATCGAAGCTTGACCGAATGTAAGATACATCTTCTTCAACCTTTGTCATTCTTGACTCCATTCCATTGAAGCGCATATCCACTTGCAATTCCAAAGTATCAAACCTCTAACCAACAAAGGTTTGAAGACCATCAAACCTTTCCAAAATCTTCGAAAGAAGAGATGAATCTTCTCCCTCATGTCCTTCTTCACCAACATTTCCAGCACCCTTCTTTACCCAAGAGCCATCATGCTCCTTAATATAACCAAAGGATGCTATGACTGAAGCGCCTATAAGGAATGATTTCTTGATTGGAACATAAGGTTCAGAATCAAGAGGGATGTTGAAGTGTTGAAGGAAAAGGGTAACAAGATGAGGATAAGGTAATGGGGCATTCAATCGCAATTCCTTATGCATGCGATATCTAACAAGGTGTGCCCAATCAATTTGTAAACCTTTATGAAAGGCCCACATGATAATGAGATCTTCTCCAGAAACCTGAGCAAGGTTTGAAGATCTAGGGAGTAAGATGCGAACAATAAGGTAATGGAGGATGCGGCTCTCAAAAGCCAATGAACCGGCAAGAAGCCTTCCGGTCATATCTGCTTGGTTGGTGCAAACCAACCAGCGGGCATCATGCACAGAGAAATCAAATTTCCATTCATCAATCAGTACACCCTCAAAAGGTAGACCTTCACTAGGCAATTTTGTTAAATCATAAAATAGGGATTGGTCAATGACCATCTTAATCCCATAAACTTCATACATTAGGGTACCTTCATGGATTTCTAAATTAGAATAGAAAGCTTTGACTAATTCAGAATAGATAGGTAATTTCAGAGACATGAATGGAATAAAATTGGAGTTTTCAAATGCTTGGAAGCATTCAAAATTCTCATTTGAGAAGAACTCCATATCTATGAATTTTGGGTCTACAATGGAACGAGAGGAAAAGAGGTTTGTGTACCGTATACGCAGTTCCTCTGATGAGAATAATGATCCAGAGGGAATGGAAGGAGGAATTGGGGCTTCTTGTGACCCTGAATGCCGCTGACTCCGGCTCGAGGTTCCTTTCCTCTTTTTTTATGGTTCCGCCATTTGAGGAGTTTTTTCGGGATTTCCGTCGGTTCAAGTGAAAGAGATTGAAAAAAGATGAAGTTTGGGCTTTGCGGGGAGTGATTTGGACTAGAATTGAGTGAGATATGGCTGAAAGAAAAATTGGAGGCGAGGGTTTTCGAGAGAGAGAAAGGTTGCAGGTTTCAGAATTTGAAATTTGAATATATAGGTGCAGGGACGCACCATAATCAATTACAGAAATATGGTAATCGATTACCAGAGAGCAACTTTGCCAGAAATAACTGCTTGTAATCGATTACCAGTGGTTATTTTAGCCAAAAAACAAAAACAGAAGGCTTTCTAGGAGAGAAGAAGTTTTGAAAACTATATTTGAAAATACCATATGAATAATTTTCAATCATGTAATTTACATATCATGTCATGCAAAAATATTTAAAACATGAAGATAATCAATTTTATCAAAAACAATCAAAACACAAGTATGAAGAATATTGATTTTACTTAAAAAAATGAATGAATATTTCATGCAAATAGGATGAAATCAATCAAGCAAATATACTCATGATTTCAAACAATCAAAAGACAAACAAATAAAGAATTGTTAGTCATCATAATCAAATTGTTTGAATAAAAATTTCAACTTTAAGAGAAATTTTAATAAGATAATGGTTTTGATATTACCTTTTTCAGGATTGAAGTTTCTAGATCTTCAAAGATGAGGATCATGCTTTTTCTCCTTGTTTTTCATCCTTGAGAGATGTTCTCATCACTTTCATAATCTTTGGTTAGAAGATTAATCTCCTTTTCTGAACCATTGGATGAATCATTGTCATCCCATGCAATGTATGCTTTCTTAGTTCTTCTTTCGTCAAATCTTTTCTTTTCACTTTTCTCCGACAATTCTTCATTTGACGGACAGTTGGCCTTGATGTGACCAATTTGGTGGCATTTGTAGCACCTAAGGACTTGAGAATCATCTTGTGATTTTCTTCCATTATTGAAGTTCTGACGCCTGTCAATTCTTCTTTTCTTGATGAATTTCTGAAATTTCTTAACAAAGAAAGAAAAGTCTTCTTCATCATCTAAATCTTCTTCTTTGTTTTCTTCTTGTATTGAAGATGAGGCTTTAAAGGCTATGCTTCTCTTCTTTTTGTCATTTTCTTCATTCTGATTGAGGCGTTGAAGTTCCATCTCGTGTTCCCGCAATTTACCAAATAAAGTGGCAAGAGACATGGAAGAGAGATCTTTGCTTTCAGAAATAGCAGTTACCTTGGGCTGTCATTCCCTACTTAAACATCTTAAGACTTTATTAATTAAATCTTCATTGGGAAAGATTTTTCCTAAAGATGCAAGATGGTTTACTATATGTGTAAATCTCTTTTGCAAACTATGGATATTTTCATTTGGGTTCATCCTAAACAATTCATATTCATGGGTAAGGGTATTTATTCTAGACCTTTTTACATCTGTGGTTCCTTCATGGGTTAACTGGAGAGTATCCCACATATCCTTGGCATTAGTACAATTTGACACTCTAAAGTACTCATCTATCCCTAGGGTTGAAGTGATGATATTTTTGGCTTTGAGATCATACTGAATTTTTCTCCTATCTTCTTCTGTCCATTGATCTCTCGGTTTTTGGGTTGTAGTGCTTGTGCTTATATCTACTTTAGTGGGTATATGTGGTCCTAATTCTATTGCTTCCCATATATTTAGATCTATGGCTTCAATGAATATCTGCATGCGGGTTTTCCAATAATGGTAACCCTCACCATTGAAAATGGGTGGTCTGTGAATGGAATTTCCTTTAGGAAACAAGGGATTTGAGGAGGCCATTCTACAAGAAACCTGCTCTGATACCACTTGTTGGATCGAGTGGCCTCAGAATAACTAAGAAGGGAGGGTTGAATTAATTATTCCTAAACCTTTACTAATTAAAAAAATTACTCTTCTAAGGCTTTTACTAAATTGTTAAGAGAATAAGGAGTAGAAGAAAGACTTAACAGAAAGTAAAAGCGGAAATTAAATGCACAACGGAAAGTAAAAGAGTAGGGAAGAAGGAAACAAACACACAAGAGTTTTTATACTGGTTCGGCAACAACCCGTGCCTACATCCAGTCCCCAAGCGACCTACGGTCCTTTCTACATGTCAAGTTAGTTTTGAAAGGTTGAATTGAAAGTGATAGATTTACCCTTGGTGAGATTTTGAGCCATCATCATCTATTTTATTCGGTGTGTTTTGCCCTGTTGATTGCTCGCACAATAGCCTTGGCTTGACTCTTGTTGATACTTCTTGGTTCACATGCATGTTGGGAGATGATTTAGGCATTTTGTTCTTATAAGCCTCTAGCCAAATGAGCCTACCTTGAATTAATTCCTTTGATATCCCTTTTGAGCCTATGTTCCCCTTTCTTTGTTTTGAAGCTCATTAGAAGCCTTAAGTGAAAAACCATGATCTCACCCTACCCTTAAGGAATTTTGGAGCTTTGGAATTGTTTTGGGAATAAGTGTGGGGGGGTATGTTTCATTGGAAGATATGTTTTTTTTGGCCATGCTTGATGATGTATTTTTGCCATGCTTGATGTATGTATATACATATATTGCCTAATTGTTGCTTTATTTTTTAAATATTCAAAATTCTTTTAAATGCTAATGTTCAATTTCAAAAAAAGAAGAAAAAAACAAAAAAAAGAATGAAGTTGAATAAATGAGGTCTTGTTTTGAGGACTTGGACTGGTTTGAGGACTTGGTTGATTTTGTTGATATTAGAGGTTTTCAGTTTACTTTTTATGCTTAATTTTTAATTTTGGTTTTGGGTTTACTACTTGTTCTTAATTTCCACTTATTCCTCATTGCTCCTCTATTCCTTTGGGTTTTAGCTACTTATCCCATACTTTCCTCTACCTTGTCCCTGACCCTATTACAACCTTAAAATACCTTTTGATCCTCATGTGAATGTGTTTGGTTGTCAATTTTAGAGTCTTGCCAAGTCTATGTGGTGTTTGTTTTCATGGGTGCTCTGAGAATAAATAGTAGCCTAGACACTTGAGAGATAGAGTGCATATCTTGTGAGGCTTTATCACTTTTCATTCAATTCTTGAGCTGATTGACTACCTTGCCATGTTTGAGGTGCTTCGATGATTTTCATGACTGTTTTGATTCTTTAGCTCTTTACGTGTTGGATGTTGCCCATTACTTGAGATTCATTGACAAATATGTAAATGTTTTTGTGTTTGTTTGTCTCTCTTTAATGTCTCTGGATTTGTTCCATGCTCTGCTTTTTGATTTTGCCCAGGAGTGTAAAGGCTAACTGTGGGGGAATTTGATGTGTCATTATTTTCTCCTATTTCTTACCCCTTTCTGTCACCATTTTAATTACTGACTAGCCTTAATTGTCAAATTAATTATGCAGTTTTATCATTTGGGCCTACTTGACTAATTTTGTGTTTTAATTTAATTTCAGAAGAATTATAAGCAATTGGGTTTGGATCCAGAATTGGGCTGAACCGGCTTGGACATGAAGAGAGCAGACAATTTTATTTGTCGTCTAGTTTTATTTTATTTCGTTTTTGGGTTGTATTTTTGTAATTGGGCCACCAAACCTTATTGGGCCCAAAATTCAGATTTGTAAGCTTTGGGGCCTCGTGACCTTTAGTGAGCCCAACTGCTAGGGTTTTAGGGTGGTCCGGTTACTGTTCACGAGGAGAGAGATTGTAGGGTTTCATTTTCAATTTTCGGTGTTACTGTTCACGCGCATGGTACTGTTCACGTAGACACTCCATTTTCGTTTTCTGCTTCAAATTCCAGTTTCATTTCCTGCTTTTAATTCCAGTTTCATTTTCATTTCTGTCTTCTAATTTCAGTTCGTTTTCTGCCTTTGATTTCCTTTTCGTTTCTACTATTAATGGAAGGATGAATCTCTAGTGTTGTTTTCTCTTGAGGATTAAGCATATCTCTCTTTGAGGTTTTGTTATTAATATTAAATTCTGATCAGTTTTTCCCCTTCACCAATTATTCTGTATCTGTTGCTGATATTAATCCATGCATGCTTAATGCTTGATTAATTGTCTTCGTGCTTAATTAACTTTCATGCTTAATGGACAAATGAGAGGGATTAATTGGTGTATGTGTTGCTTAATCACATAATGACAGCCTTGTGTTAATTTTTGCTTAGTAAATTAATTTCGGGTTGGATTAAGTGGTTGAACTGATTAGGGATAAGTTCTCGTAACCTAGGATAAGAGACTTGCTTTTGAATCAAGGGGAAACAACATGTTTTAGTTCTGTTACTTTTTAATTCAAGTTTGCCTGCTGTTTAAATTACAAAAAAAAAAAACAACCCCCCCATTTCGTTACTGTTTATTATTATATGTTATGAACGTTTGTTTGATCATTGCTCACTGGGAGACGACCTAGGATCACTTCCTAGATACTACATTTTAATGTTTATTTGATTCGGATATGGCTCCGATCACAGACAGTAGAACCTGCCATCGAGCGATCCATCCAATGAGAGCGGGTTTCTTGAAAATGTACTTGACTGGGTCCATCTCGGATACCAACCAAGTGGTGTGGCTTAGCATGTACTGCCTTAGACGATGGGCTGCCCACACCAAGGCACAACACGTGCTTTCAAGCAAAGAGTAATTAATCTCATAGGAACTAAATTTCTTGCTTAAATAATAAACGGCCCGTTCCCTCTTCCTGGACTCGTCGTGCTGCCCCAGCATACACTCCATCGCCTCATCCAACACTGTCATGTAAAGGATAAGAGGTCTCCCGGGCACTGGTGGCATGAGCACAGGAAGGTTCATAAGGCATTGCTTGATCCTTCCGAATGCCACTTGACAGTCGTCATTCCACCGGACGGACTAATTCTTGTGCAAAAGCTTAAAGAGGGGCTCACAGGTAGCGGTGAGCTACAATTTGAAACTCGCTATATAATTTAAGCATCCCAAGAAACCTCGGACCTGCTTTTCGGTGGGTGGTTCGGGCATTTCAAGGATAGCCTCCACCTTGTTGGGATCCACCTCTATCCCTTTCTAGCTTACGATGAAGCCGGGCAATTTTCCCGACTTAACCCCGAATGTGCACTTGGCACTGATAGGTTGCCCCAGTGTTTTTGAGCCCAAAGGACATCACCTTGTAGCAGAATGTTCCCCACTGGGTGATAGACGTAGTCTTCTCCATGTCCTCCCTTTCCATCTTTATCTGATTGCAACCCGAGAACCCATCTATGAAGGAAAATAAACCGAAATTGGTTGTGTTATCCACTAGGACATCGATGTGCGGTAAAAGAAAGTTATCCTTTGGACTAGCTCGATTTAGGTCCCGATAGTCCATGCACATTCGTACCTTCCTATCTTTCTTAGGGATTGGCATAATGTTGGCTACCCATTCGGGGTATCGAGCCACGACCAAAAAACCAGCATCGAACTGCTTTTTCACTTCTTCTTTGATCTTTAAGAACATCTCGGACTTCATCCTTCTTAGTTTTTGCTTTACCGAGGAACATCCGAGATTCAGCGATAACCGATGTTGTACAATGTCGGGGTTCAAGCCTGGCATATCTTGGTATGACCAAGCGAAGATGTCTTGGTAGTCTCATAGCAAAACCACCAACTCATCTCGGACCGGTGTGGTCATGCCCATGCCAACCTTTACCTCTTTCTTTTCCTTGCCAACACCGAAGTTCACGATTTTCGTCTCTTCTTGGTGTGGCTTCATTTTTCGGTCTTCTTGTGCGACCATCCTTTCTAGCTCTTGGGGAAATCCCGCATCCTCATCTTCTTCATCCTCAGCTTGGTTTGCTATTCGCTCAAAAGGGACGTCAGGGTCCTCAGAATTAGTACCTTCACAAGACTCGTTGTTGGATCTGTACCATTTTAATCGAAACAGAAATAAACATGCAAATGAATAAGAACAGATGAAGGTGCAAAAACAAATGAAGAAAAGATTATATTTTTATATATATCTGATAGCAAAAGACAAACGACCTAACAGGGAGAAAACCCTAAAGCCTAGGCCCAGCCATAGGGTTAAGACTAACAAATTACATTATGTTCGCCACGGAAACTCCGGGTCGCTCGACAACTTGCTAGTTCCCTAATTCGAACTCAGGAAGGTACAACATGACTGTACCTAATTCAAATGCTCTTGGGGGGCTTCATTGTGGATCATGGCGACTCGCCTTTCACACCTCCAGCCCGTGCTTACAAAGCTTTCACTGATGTGACATGGAGCAGTTTCTTTCACTTGCAGCCCTTGCCGCTGGCCCATACTCCTCCCCTTCCTTTCTAGGGCGCTTCTTCTCATATCGGCACGTGTGGGCTTATACCCTAGCCCGAACCTTCCGCGGTTCTCCTTGAATTCAACCAAGCTGGCCACGCCCTTGTCGTTCTGACCTAAGCTCATTCCCGGCTCGTACCCGTGCCCTAACATCACTCGGGCCACCATTAATGCAGTGCTGGATGAACATGGTTGCACAGGGAGAAACTCGATAGAGGCGTTGCTCACTACCTCGAATGATTGAAAAACTATCTCCAACGATTCCTCTGTGGCCTCTACATATGGCGTAGAGGAGGGACAACTTACCAGAATGTCTTCTTCCCCTGAGACGATGATCAACTTCCCTTCCACCACAAACTTCAATCTTTGGTTGAGCATCGAAGGGACCACCCCAACTGAGTGAATCCAAGGCCGGCCTAAAAGGCAACTATAGGTTGGGTTGATATGACAAAGGTGAGGTCCAACTTGAATTGGGAGGTCAATCTCCTCTATTACGTTCCAGCGGCTGCCGTCAAAAGCCCGTCCTATCATGGAGCTCGGCCTTAGATGTGCCTTATTGAAAGGCAGCTTGTCGAATGTACTCTTGGGCATGACATTAAGCAATGAGCCATTGTCGATGAGTACCTTAGCCACAATGTGGTCCATACACTTGATGGACACATGCAAGGCCCTATTGTGTCCCTGCCCCTCGAAGGGTATCTCCTCATTAGCGAAGGTGAGGTAATTATTGGTAGTAATGTTGTTGACGATGCCCTTGAAGCCCTCTACAGAGGTATCTTAGGCCATATGGGCTTCATTTAATACCTTAACTAGCAGCGCTTGATGAGGCTCGGAACTCATGAGTAGCTCCAATAGGGAGACCCTAGCTGGGGTCTTGTTGAGCTATTCAATAACTTTGAATTCACTTTGTTGAATGATCCGAAGGAACTCATTTGCTTCTTCAACGGATACCTTCTTTCCGCCGAAGTCTCCTTCTTTCTTAGCGAATCTCCCAACCAGGACTTCCTCATCCAGAGTGGGGCTTACTTTGTTGGTCTCTTTCGTGCCCACCTTCGTTTTTCCCTTGGCGTCCTTGGATCACACCAACGGGTCTGGTGCCACAAAGACACGCCTGCTACGGGTCACACCGCTTATGCTGGTGATATTGGTAACTTTGGTAGAGGATATGTCACCCCCGACGACCTCGTCCTTCTTTTCGTTTGGCTTTTGAGGGGCGTACCTCCATGGCACCGCCTTGTTGCTTCTATAAGGGAATGGGACAGGCTTCCTTCCCGGGATAGGTTGAGAGCCTCGGGTTTTTTGGGAGGTCGCATCTCTGGTGAATTGTATCACGAAAGTTTTGGGCTTGCTTGGGCTTTTGTCAGTCGATTGCATGCACACATGTTTCTCTCCCTTGCTCGCAACACCAATTTCAAACCGGCCTTGGTCCATTATTCGCTGTAATAGCTCATCGACCGTTGAACATGTTTCCATGTCATGCGATGTGCCCGGATGCATCAAACAGGAATCCCTCTTGTGCTCATCAAAGGAAACCATGCCCGCCTCTTGCAGTGCCTCAAATATAAACCTCCTAGAGGTTACCACGTCCTTCATTTGCTTTGGCCCCTATAGTCCGCACTCTTCTATTGTGTTTACATTCAGGTCGTCTTCTTGGAATGTTATCCATCCTGCGTCGATCAAGCTTTGGACTTTATGCTTGAGGGCCACACACTGTTTGATTGAATGCCCTAGGGTACCCCCATGATATGCGCAGGTTGCGTTGGGGTTGTACCATGAGGGAAAGGAGACTGGTAAATCCTTCCGGGGGTCACCACCGCCATTTGGTTTGCGATCAAAGATGGCAACAAGTCCCCACACGACATGAAAATCGGGGCGAACTCCAAAAGCTTCTTTGCTGGAGTGTTCCTCCCCGGATTGGCACTCATGCTAGGGTTGGAACTGTCGGCGAGGCGAGGTTGCGTGTGGCTGAGCGGCTGTCCTTTCTTGGACAGGTGCCAAGTGATGCAATCCTACCTCGTAAGGGCATTGGATAGAAGACTCCAAGTAAATTGGGCCAAAGATCCAAGGGAAGACCCTAGGGTTCTCATGAGCCTTAGGGTAGATTTTGGGCCCATGGGCTAAGTATGAGCCCGCTTATCTATGTAAATATTAGAATAGGTTTTTCCTTCTTTTGGGCCTTGTATTTTGGCCATTCTTGTAGTATAGGGTTTTAGCCTTGTATTTGAGGGCATTTTGGGTAGTCTTTGTAGTAGGGATTTTTTTTTTGTATTTTCATGAATTTTGTCAAGGAGGTGAGCTTAGTTTTTAGATGGGTGTGTGTCGCTAAGCTCTAGCTTCTCAAGGAAATTTTCTCAAAGAAGCTTCTCAAGGAAGCAACCTAGTCTATAAATAGAAGCATGTGTAACACTTGTTATAACTTTGATGAATGAGAGTCTTGTGAGACACAACTCAAAGTTCAACTTCTCTCCCTTTTTCTTCCTTCAATTTCGTGCTCCCCCCTCTCTCTTTCTCTCCCTCTTTCTTTTCCTCCATTGAAGCATCCTCTCCAAGCTTCTTATCCAAGGCTCATCTTGGTGGTGAAGCTCCTTCTTCCATGGTGGATGGCGCCTCCTCTCACCTCTTCTCCTTTGTCTTCTGCTGCATCTCCATGGTTGAAAATCACCATTAAAGGACCTCATTGAAGCTCAAAGATCCAGCCTCCATAGAAGCCCCACAAGAAAGATTCCATCAAAGTTGAATTAAGGAGATGAATGAAGGGAGAGGGAGCATGAACAAGGGGGACTGACGAGCATGAACAAGGGGGACTTTTGAGCAACGCACAGAGGAACTGAAGGAGAGCTCACAATAGGTGAAGGGAGTTCGTTATAGTTACAATATTTAATGCCATAGTTAGGGGTCAGGGAACCTAACTATGGGGATGTATGTCTGCCCCTATTGCATGTTGGTTTTCAAGAAAAATATTGTTTTCGACTAATAGGATGCGACATATCTATCATTGCTTAATAACCTTAGTGTTAGACTTGTGTGGTCTGAAGACCTGGGAAGTGTAAATCTTAGGCATGAACTCTAGATGTATGTATAAGTGGAATGTGACTTACTGTTGATGTTGATATGATGTCATGAATTGATATGAGGTGATGTTGATGTTTGTGATGATGTTATAGATGAATTGTGTCAATATGAGTTGATTATGTTATTGATGATTATGTTAATATGAGAAGATGTTGTTGTTATTGATAATGCCATTGAGAATGAAATAACGTTCATGTTGAGAGTGATGTCGAGACGAGATGCTGATGATGTTGAAATTACATTGTGATGATGCAAGTTGTGTATGTACATGGGGGGTACATTGACCTTGTCGGATGTCCCTAGTGGGGGAAATAGAATGGTTAGAGAGTCTAAGAATCTCTTGAGGGGGATGGCTTTGGATCTTTAATCTATCCATGGTTAGTATACTTGATGATGACATGTTTCATACGTTGCATGTTGTGTATGTACATGGGGGGTGCATTGACCTTGTCGGATGTCCCTAGTGGGGAAAATAGAGTGGTTAGATAGTCTAAGCATCTCTTGAGGGGGATGGCTTAGGATCTTTAATCTATTCATGGTCAGTGTACTTGATGATGCCATGTTTCATACGTTGGATGTTATGTACGTTCATGGGGGGGGGGGGGGTGCTTTGACCTTGTTAGATGTTCCTAGTGGGGGAAATAGAGCGGTTAAAGAGTCTAAGCATCTCTTGAGGGGGATGGCATAGGATCTTTTGTTTATCCATGGTCGTTGCAGTTGATGGTGCCCATGTTTTGTACCTCATTTGACATGAAAATAGTGTAACTTGGCCAGTAAGTACTTGTAGTTTCTCGTGAGGAGAAATACTTATACTGGGGGTGTGTCACTTGGTTTGGAACTCCCTTGAGACTCAAGCTGATCACCGTGGGGGAGGGGGGGGGGGAGTTGCCTGTGCACGGTAGGGTGGCCTCGATAATTACTACCTAGTATTTTCCTAAGTGGGAGTGTCATTTGGACAAGCTTAGGCTATTTCCTTGGGGATGGTACCACATTGCCTCTGAGAGTTGAGGTCAGGTGCATGCATCATACTGAGCATGATTGTTTGGCACGATGGACTGATGATGATTGTTGTTGGGTATGTGTTGGACTAGTAAATGTTTGTGTGCACTTATGATATTTGTTAATGTTTTCTATTTATAATGAACTCACCCTTGCATTTTGTACCGTGTGGTTGATACTTGTGATGATCATGAATCCTTATTCGTGGGAGCAGAATGACAGCGGTAGAGGACGAGGAGTGAGATTCTTTTGTGGAGCCACCGAGCCGATGTGATGACATTGGGATTATTTTGGGAGAGAGTTGTGTTTTGTTAATCAACTCCTCCATACCTGGTTCTGTAATTCTTTTGTTGATATGAGGATGTAAATCATAAATTTATTTATATGTACAAACAAATTTACCTTTAATTTTGTGAATGATGTATACTGCACTACTTACTCATGTGTATGTATTTGGTTAAGTAATGGTGTGTTGTCTAAGAGTGTGTATGTATGTATATATATTGTGGAGTTCATATTTACTATAATATTTTTTATATAAGCAAATTAATGAAGTTTTCATTAAAAATCTAAAATTTTCTTTTGTTTTTGAGTGATGATATCGTCACGACGAGGCGGGTCGTTACACCACCCTTAACACAAACCACAACACCAACCAGGGAGGGAGTTTTCCAGCGAAAAGACCTATAGAATTCACCCCAATTTCGGTGTCCTATGCTAACTTGCTCCCATATCTACTCAATAAGTCAATGGCAGCCATAACCCCAGCCAAGGTTCCTCAACTCCATTTTTTCGAGGATACGACTCGAACGCAACATGTGCTTATCATGGAGGAGTTTCGGGGCATTCCATTGAGCATTGTAGGACCCTGAAACATAAGGTGCAAGGCCTAATTGATGCGGGCTGGCTGAAATTTAAAGAGAATTGCTTGTGAATTTTGACGTTAGCAAACAACACTATACCTGGGGCAATTTGAAGGTTGTTGTTAGATGTCTCTAATGACTCATTAGGATTTTCAAGTTTATGCCATTATCATAAACCACAGTTACAATGCTAATAATATGGATAAATTTGACATCCTTTTCTCTCATCCTCTCACAATTACATCTTTGCTTATTTAACTTCCATTGGAATGTGAGTGCAAGCCGTTGGTTTGTTTGCTCAAGCAACCTGCGCTCCTGAGTTTTGACTGCCAAGACTGTTCAATCAGAAATTGCTCGTTCTACACGTTTGGTGAGTGTGCCATAAAATGATGAGTAAAAGTTCAAAACAAAAAAAAAGGGTAAAAAGTTAAAAAAAAAAAGTTTGATTGACTGTGTCTCAAATAAAAAGTACAGACATTCATGTGACCTCATTTTATCATTCCTGAAAGTTTGTCTTTTTGAGAGAGAAATGAGCTATCAAGAACAGGAGTCATTTGACCGAATCTATCAATTGAAAATCCTTTAAATATTTATTGTCCTTGAAATTTCATTTGTTTTTCCTTGCTACAAGGTCATGACAAAAGACAAAACCCTACACCGGGGCCATAAGAGACACCGTGCATGAGTCTCAAGCGAACCTAGGGGTAGATCAAAATTTCTTACCCGGTAGGTTGACAACCCGAAAGGGCGGCCTAGGCAAAAATTAGGGTAATGATAAAAATAAAAAAAATAATAAAAAGAAAAAAAAAACACAATCAAGGGCGTGTTGTTAAGGTTTGGTCCCAAAATCCAAACTACAAAAGGATCTAAGTCAGGATTTGAAATGACACATGGCCATGTTTCAACATCCCAAACACTAGTTTATACTTTGCTACCCCTTCAGAGCCAAAGCATATTTGTTTTCTAAAAACAAACAAAAAAAAGCGAAAGCAAAATAGGAACCCTGAGTAGGAACCACCGCTAAACCAACGAGAAGAGCAATGCAAACAACACATGCATGAAGTTGGGCAACAATGAAAAGTAAAAAGCAAATAAAATTTGCCAAAGGAGAGTAAAGAAAAAGAGAGACAAAAGATCTCCAGATTTTACGAGAAATGCACGAAAGTGCAATGGAAGATTAATGGAGTAGAGCCCAACCCAAAAGGTACAAGCAACACTCTCAAGGTTCTTACTCAATGTAACCCTTAAACACTCTTTGAGCCTCTCTGACCTTTTCTTTCATAGCCCTCTTACCCTTGACCATGTTACAAGCCCAATAAAGCCCATGTAGATCAAAGAATGACTAATTTGCTTTTAAGTTGGGATTCTAGAATGAAACCCGCACACGCTTGTGATTGTTGAAAAATATATATATGAAAAAGAGGGGAATCCTCGAGGTTTTGCACTTGCACATTTGAGAAGAAAACTCATCCGACCAAGAGCTTATGGGAAATGCCCAAAACCAATTGTGATAGTAGGGTACATGTAATGTTAGTCTCCCATGCAAACAGTTTGGGGTTTCATTCGAAATCCGAGGTTAGCTTTGTTGTATAAATTCTTTCAAGATCAGCCCTTGCCATTGAGTATTGTCATACCCTAATTTCGTCCGGGACCTTTGCTTGATGACATGCGACTTTTGTTTGGTCCTTGTAAGGTGCTTGGCACCCATCATTAGGCAATTTGTGAAATTTCGGGACATGCCGAAAAACAAAAGAAAATATTGATGCACAATCCGTAAGGTTCCGTGACACACCGGAAATCAAATGGAAGCATCGTTGCACAATTAGTGGGGTTCCGTAACATTCCGTAAGTCAAAAGGGGGATGATTATGTAATCCACAAGTTTCCGTAACATTACGGAAAGAAAACAGGTATCGTTACGAAATTCGTAAGTTTCCGTAACTTTACGAAAAAAGAATCACCAAAAAAAGGCAGAGGGGGTGTACTTAGTAAAAATGGGGGTGCAAATAGCAACCAGGCCCACTTGGGCCCTCCAGAAGATTCCTCCAGAAGGCTGTTGCTTCTGGAGGAAGCAACCCTGCTCGCCTGGGCGAACTGGGCGGCAAGCATCTCCCCTATTTTGCTATAAATAGGGGAGGAAGTGAAGTAGAAAAGGGTTCAGCCCCTTAGGCACTTCTCTCTCTTTCGAATTTGCTTGGAAAAATTGTTTCCGTGACGAAAATCTAAGCTGAGGCGCTTCCGAAACGTTTCCGTAACGTTTCCGTAAGGAATTTCGTTAAGGTTTCGACCGTTCTTCAACGTTCCTCATTCGTTCTTCATCGTTCTTCGATCTTCAACGGGTAAGTACCTCGAACCAAGCTTTTCGACTCATTCTATGTACCCGTGGTGGTCCACATTGTGTTTCGTGCATTATTATTCTCGTTTTATTTACTTTTTATACCCCCATTTGACGTGCTTAAGCCATTTTATTTAAGTCATTTCTCGCTTAACCTAAAAATAAAATAAATTTCCACCGAACGTTTGAATTGTATTATCCGTTAATTTCGGTTAAAATGAATTCCGACCGTTCGGTCGTGCCGTAACCACGTTGGAAATCAAAAAGAGGTAAAATAATAATATAACAACAAAAAATATACCTTTTAGTAAAATAAAGCGGAAAATTAATCGGACGTTTTCTCTTTGGGATTTCTCATTCTTAATCGAATTGACTAATAACTAAAGTGAAACTAAGGCTAAAATCAACTCGCCTAGTCAAGCTCGTCCATAAAAATAGGTTTTTGAGGTTTGTCATTTCAATTTCTTACTAAGTAAATGGATCATTTTCAAGGTCCAACGCCTTAAAATGATCACCTTTTAAGTAAAAAAGAATCACTTGATAAAAAAGAACTATGTAGGTCTGATTTCCTCATCGCAATTGAGGATTACGTAGGAGCAAAGGGAAACACCCTTGTCAACCACAAAAATAGAAAAAAATATAAAAAGGGTATAAAGGATATAAAGACATAAAAAGGGAACATAAAAAAATCAAAGTTATGTTTGCACATTCGATTAAAGGCTGCCGCCCCTTGGGACGGACGTGTGGGGTGCTAATACCTTCCCCGTGCGTAAATACAACTCCCGAACCTTTCACTTAAAAGTTCATAGATCGCGTCTTTCTCAGTTTTTCCGACGTTTTCCTCAAATAAACGTTGGTGGCGACTCCGCGCGTATTCCTTTCATGGAACACGCATCCCGCGAGTCACGCGTCGCCCTCCCGCCGAAGGGTAGGTTGCGACAATTGGCGACTCCACTGGGGACGGTTTTTAGAGAGTTAGGCCATTTAATCTTGTGCAAAGTTTTGCCATGACTTACTCCTTTGTTGGTTTCCCTTTATTATGTTCTTGTATATATAACTCTTTGATGCTTTTAGTGCATTTTTTGTATGCATGAGGTAAATATTTATTCATTTGATGCACACAAACACTAACACTATTTGCACACACGGTGAGTTGAGAAAGGGGCCCTATACCCGGGTTCGTGGGAACATAAGGAGTGGAGGTGAATCCGTGATCATGCTAGGTCTCCGACTTGCTTGATTACAGTGAACCCTCATCTAGAGTTTTTCTCTTTGAAAACATATTGTTGCTAGTAGTCCCTACTGCTGCAGTATGTTCTTCGAAGGGGATGATACCTCTAGAAACCATCAAGAGAGATATGATTACCTTGGGGGTTATCACTAAAAGCCTAGTTAGCTCTTTCCCTTATAGGTCCCTTAAATAGGGGCACGGAGCAAACACGTTGCGTGCCATTTTTCACACTGCCATGCATAAGTATCATATACCCTCTTGCTTATATTTGTTTGTGAATATTGTCGTACTATGTACATCCCCGTGTTGTGCCTTTCGCATATGCATCATGCGTGGGTTTCGTCTTTGATCCCCTCACATTAGCAAACCGACGGAGGGTCCGTGTCGCCTTCTTAAAAACATACGTTGGGTGCCATGCTGCCCAAACGTTGTATCCAATAAGGAAACAATTTCTCGGGCTCCCGTATTCGTAAATTGCATCTGTGTCATATGCATTTCTTCATGCATTCATCCATTCCACCCATGATAGATTTCGGAGTTTTGATTCGGACTAGATTTTATTTCACTTTAGTAAAACATGGGATCATGTCAAAAGCCTTCGCTTAAAAAGAGGTTCTATCAAGTCAAAATCAAGAGCTTAGAGGTCACTAGTTTACGAGAGTTGGGGCAATTAATGGGTCAACTTCAACAGCAAGCCTTCCGCAAAGCCTATGGTAAGATTTGGGACCTAGCTAGGGTATAAGTCTCCATGGAACCGATTGCATCCCTTTCCCAGTATTATGACCAGCCTCTAAGGTGCTTCAGATTCGAGGACTTCCAGCTAGTGCCGACTGTGAAAGAGTTTGAAGAAATCCTGGGATGCCCACTGGGAGGAAGGAAGCCATATCTTTTCTCTGGTTCTATCCCTCCACGACAAGAGTTGCCAAGGTAGTGAAAATCTCAGCACAAGAGTTGAACCAGGTAAAGCAAAATAGGAATGGGGTAGTCGGAGTATCAAGGAAGTGTTTGGAGGAAAGGGCAAAGGCCTTGGAAAATCAAGGCGAATGGGCTTTCTTTTATTGACATCTTGGCGCTTTTGATCTTTGGAGTTTTCCTCTTTCCGAATATGGAAGGGTTAGTAGACCTAGCAGTGATTGACGCTTTCCTCGCCTTTCATCATGGCAAGGAAAGCCCGGTCGTCGCCATTTTGGCCATGTATGACACGTTCGACCGGGGATGTGAAAAGAGAGACGCAAGAATTTTTTGTTGTGCACTGGCTCTCTATGTGTGGCTGGTTTCACACCCTTTTCTCCATGAAGGTAGGTGTGGCGTCCCCAAAATAATGACTGGTTTAATAGTAATGATTTAATTAACAAAAACCATGGTAAATTTTTTTTTCTTCTTTTTCTTTTTCATTTCTTTCTCTTTTCACCAAAACAAGGTTTAGAAGGAAAATCCTCACTATAGAGTCCTGAATGGCCAGTTCACAACTCTATTCGGAGTCATTTCTTTCTTACCGCTCATAATCTCTAAACTATTTTGCTTTTTCAAAAGGAAGAATGTACCAGCCATTACTTTAGGTCGTCACGTGAAAATAAAAGAATAAAATACGGTCGATAAACTCTTTTACAAATAAAGTTGCTAATGCTTTCTTTTCAAATAACAAGATCGATTATAAATGCATTCATCATCTAAAGCTGTCCAAAATATGGGAGTTTTACAAAATACATAGTGTCATCCAGAGCAAAGGTGTCCACAGTGATGGCTTCAGCCACATGTATACAATCATCAAATTCCTATACATCAGGTCTACCCATACAAAAACAAAAGAGTAAACCTAACAGTCAGTCCTAGATACACCCACCCTCCAAAAGTATATAAAACTAATCCATGGAACTGTCCACTATGATGAAGAGCCTCCGCTGATCGCCATCTCCCCCGGGCCACTATCCTCCGTAGAATCTGCCTTAGATGCCGACATGACTTCCTCGGGAGAATCCACCTCAAGAAGTGGGTCCTCATCGCCCTCTAGAAAGTCAAGAGCATCCACAGCAGGCTCAGGAGGTAGCTCCTCCAGATCCTCCTCAGGGTCTTCCTCGGATGACGTTACCTCGATCACTTGGACGGGCTCCACTAGACGATATGGTGTAGGCGTGGGTAGTATCCACTCCACCGTGCGCTGAAGCATCCGTGCAGGTTCATCTGGATGCACCAAAGAAGTAGCCGTGAATCGAATGGTGCCCCGAAATCGGCACCTCGTGTTGCCTTCGAGGGTCTCCCAAGCTCCCTCTAGACTCTTTCACAAGAATCTAACTGCGCTGCACACAATTTGTCTCATAACCACTACATGCAAGTAAAAGGGGTATCTTAAGGCTTTTCATCTCTGGTAATCGATTACACAGCCTTGGTAATCGATTACCAGAGGCTAAACTTGAATTACACAGCCTCAGGACATGAAATATGCAAAAATGCACTGTGTAATCGATTACACATACCTGGTAATCGATTACCAGTGACCCATCCCTCTGTGTAATCGATTACACAGGCTGGTAATCGATTACCAGAGGCCTCCACAATGTTCCAGTCCCCTTTCTAAGCCTGGTAATCGATTACCAAGGGTGTAATCGATTACCAGAAGCCCTCATGGCTTCCTGACCTCGTTTTCAAGCCTGGTAATCGATTACACCCTGTCGCAACCTACCCTTCGGCGGGAGGGCGACACGTGACTCGCGGGATGCGTGTTCCACGAAAGGAATACGCGCGGAGTCGCCACCAACGTTTATTTGAGGAAAACGTCAGAAAAACCGGAAAAGACGCGATCTACGAACTTTTAAGTGAAAGGCTCGGGAGTTGTATTTACGCGCGGGGAAGGTATTAGCACCCCACACGTCCGTCACAAGGGACGGCAGCCTTTAATTGAATGTGCAAACATGACTTTGATTTTTTATGTTCCCTTTTAATGTCTTTATATCCTTTATACCCTTTTTATATTTTTTCTCTTTTTGTGGTCGACAAGGGTGTTTCCCTTTGCTCCTACGTATTCCTCAATTGCGATGAGGAAATCAGACCTACGTAGTTCTTTCTTATCAAGTGATTTCTTTTTTACTTAAGAGGTGATCATTTTAAGGCGTTGGACCTTCAAAATGATCCATTTTACTTAGTAAGAAATTGAAATGACAAACTTCAAAAACCTATTTTTATGGACGAGCTTGACTAGGTGAGTTTGATTTTAGCCTTAGTTCCACTTTAGTTATTAGTCAATTCGATTAAGAATGAGAAATCCCAAAGAGAAAACGTCCAATTGATTTTTTGCTTTATTTTACTAAAATATATTTTTTTGATTATTATATTATTATTTATCTCTTTTTTTGATTTCCAACGTGGTTACGGCACGACCGAACGGTCGGAATTCATTTTAACCGAAGTTAACAGATAATACAATTCAAACGTTCGGTGGAAATTTATTTTATTTTTAGGTTAAGCGAGAAATGACTTAAGTAAAATGGCTTAAGCACGCCAAGAGGGGGTATAAAAAGTAAATGAAACGAGAATAGAAATATACAAAACACAATGTGGACCACCACGGGTACATAGAATGAATCGAAAAGCTTGGTTTGAGGTACTTACCCGTTGAAGATCGAAGAACGATGAAGAACGAATGAAGAACGTCGAAGAACGGTCGAAAACCTTCGCGAAATTCCTCACGGAAAACGTTACGGAAACGTTTTGGAAGCGCCTCGGCTTCGATTTTCTTCACGGAAACAATTTTTCCAAGCAAATTCGAAAGAGAGAGAAGTGCCTAAGGGGCTGAACCCTTTTCCTTCTCACTTCCTCCCCTATTTATAGCAAAATAGGGGAGATGCTTGCCGCCCAGCTCGCCCAGGCGAGCAGGGTTGCTTCCTCCAGAAGCAACAGCCTTCTGGAGGAAACTTCTGGAGGGCCCAAGTGGGCCTGGTTGCTATTTGCACCCCCATTTTTACTAAGTACACCCCCCTCTGCCTTTTTTTGGTGATTCTTTTTTTCGTAAAGTTACGGAAACTTACGAATTTCGTAACGATACTTGTTTTCTTTCCGTAATGTTACAGAACCTTGCGGATTACATAATCATCCCCTTTTTGACTTACGGAATGTTACGGAACCTCACTAATTATGCAACGATGCTTCCATTTGATTTCCAGGGTGTCACGGAACCTTACGGATTGTGCATCAACATTTTCTTTTGTTTTCCGGCATGTCCCGGAATTTCACCAATTGCCTAATGATGGGTGCCAAGCACCTTACAAGGACCAAACAAAGGTCGCATGTCATCAAGCAAAGGTCCCCGGACGAAATTAGGGTATGACACACCCCGTGGTAATCGATTACCAGAGACCATCTTAGCCTCATGTCTTCACTTTTAAGCCTTGTAATCGATTACCCACCCTTGGTAATCGATTACCAGAGGCCATAATCCACATATCACACAAAATTCACAGCTGGCCAGCCACCACAAGCCTCCTTGCTTTGTGGTCTTTGTTCCTTTTATCTGTTGACTGCCAGGAGCTCGCATGTTTAGGTACATCACAGGTTCTCACTGACCGACTATGCCCGGGTTGGGTCGGGATTGGTCAAGCTTGGTTTTGGGCAATAGCACCCCACCTGACGTCCCCAAGGTCTCCTGACCCCCGCGACATATCTCCAGGTACCACTCTGTGGTCAACAATAAAAGCAAGAAGTTTCACCCTTCAACACTTCCTCATCTCAAGCTTGTAGGATTATGGGATACCCATCACATGTGGTACTAGGTGGCGGTCGGGCGATGGTGCACAACAAGTTTTCCACATCCACAAAGCGCGCATAAACCCACCATCCCCTGTTGCCCACCTCCATCCGAGCTCACGTACTCCCACATAGCCCATATCCTCGTTTCTCTCAACACCGGGTCCCCATCAATCCTCCCAAGCTTCCACAACATCCAAGCAAAACAACATTCAAACAGCACAAACTACCACAGCCAAGAAAACAGAGCAAAGGCAGAAAACTCTGCCAAAACACCAACCAAAATCACAGCTTTTCTCACTTAAAGACCCCAGTAACAATTCCTTCGATCCAATTCATTAACCGTTGGATCGACTCCAAAATTTTACTGGAAGTCTATAGTACATAAGCCTACATTGTAACCGTTGGTATCTACTAGCAAACGTCCAGAACTCATTCTGTACTACTCTTTCCACAGCCCACCACACACAAGCATTTTTCTGCACAAAGCCAAAATTCTGCTGCACCTATTTTGACAGCAAAATTCTGCATAAGTGCAGATTTCGAAAATCACCCTTCCTCTCATCCAATCTTGCCCAAATCAAATCCTACAAGTCCCAAATCATGCATCAATCATGTCTAAACCAAAGTCAAGCTTCAAACCACAGCAACACAAAATCTAGTTGTCCAAAACCCCTCAATTCAATGGGTTTTCTAGGTTTGAAAAGTGAAATTGAGAATGAGGTAAATTTGAAGCAAGCTCTCACCTCACACCAGTCCATAACATCAATCTAAACTTGCTCAAACTGGATTTACGCTTAAAATTTCACCGAATCAAAATTTGACTCTTCAACACCCAAATTTGCCCTAGAAATGGCTCTTTGTTCACTTTGGTCATTTTTTTTTCTCTCTAGCACAGCCTAACCTTTCTCATAAGTCCTAAATGGCATTTCAAGCTAAGATTAACTCACTCTAACCTCTAAATACTACCAATTCCAGATTTGGCCTTCCAGCCCTCAAAATTCACTCTTTTTCCACTTCTAACACCACATTCTCACTTTCTAGCCCTAGGTTAGTTCTACCCTTCATCTCTAACAGTTTTCCATATGCAATTTCAGCACATGAACATCACAAGCATCATCATAAAAACCCTAAAACAGAATGGGTATGTTTAACTCATCCAAACATGGCAATTTCAACAAGCTTTCAACAAGAGTCTTCACAAATAACTATCATGAAGCAGAAAACTAACAAAACTATCCATCATATCTCCCATAACCCCATACCCACGAAAATCAAAGGAGAAAGAAGTCCAGCCAAACCTGAAATTTCGAAGTCCCACTCGTAGACACGCATTTCACGACTCCGGAAATGCCCTCCTTTCGCGATTTGGAGCAGAAATGATGGCTAAAGGTTGGAGCTTTGTTGGGCAACAATGGTGGAGGAAGAAGAGAAGAAGAAGGCTGCGTGAGAGAGAGGGAGAGCTTCTGAATTTTTCTGCTTTGGCTGAGTGAGGAGAGAGAAAAGCTTTTTGGTTTTAAATAAAAGGGTTTTCTCTTTTTTTTTTCTATTATTTTATTTAAGCAATGCCACATGTCTCCATTTGAGTGGAGCAAGAAGGGCCCACTTTCTCTTTTGATTGTGACCCATACTCAGCCACAAAAAGTGAGAAAAATCTGACCTTGATACGCTAAAATCTTGCCTCGGTTTGCGTGTCATTTCTCTGATTCCAGTTCATCGCGTTTCTCTGCGTCCGTCGGGGCCAGTTTTCGAAAGCAAGCAATATATATATCAAAACGCTCAGAATAAAACCCCGAGCGTGGTTTAGAGGTTGGTTTCGTTAAATTCTAAGTCGCACGCAAAACGATGATTTTTAAACTAATTAATTAAGAATTAACCCATAACCCCCCAGTTATGGATTTCTCTTCCTTAATTAGTCTAACCCGCATATCTTGCCCCCACTATTCCTACTTCTACCAAGAACCTATATGCATATACACTGAATAATACTTATATATATATATATATATATATATATATATATATATATATATATATATATATATATATATATATATATATAATCATACAAAATACATCATTTTCAAAAATTCCGGGTAGAAATTTCCAGGATGTTACAGTAGGCCCGTCTATCCGCTACAAGGTCACCGCTCGTGCGTCGAAAAAGGAAAAGGCGAATTGGGACCAACTCTTGGCTAGCATGGAGGGGCATCTGTTAATTTGTTCCCTCGCTAGAAGGAAGGAAGAATCAGGATTCTATCTTTATGCGAAGGATGTCCAAATGTTCCCTAGATGGAGCAATGGGTTGTATTAATTATAATCCCGTCCTCGCCATAAGACAGCTTGGCTACCCCATGAGAGGAGTGCCATCAGACGAAAGCATCACGCCTTTCATCGCACGGGGTTTCGGTGACCACAACGCGAGGGTACTCCAAGGAGTTCGCAAGGCATGGGATGCGGCGTGAAGAAAGGACAGAGAGCTTAGGGGAAGCAGTAATGGGATCATCGGCGGCTATCATAAGTGGCTGAGAGTCCGAACACAAGGATTGGATTGGCTCCCAAATCTAAAGACTGTGAGAGACGATGAGGTTAAAGCTTCGGAAGAAAGTGATGAGGTACAAGCCCTAAAGGCAGAGCTTGAAAGAGCCCGGGTAGTCGAAGAGAAGTTCATGTCCATAGCCATCAAAGTCTGAAAAGAGTATGATGAACTAAGGGACGTCAATATGGCCACAGCTGAAGCCTTGGAACGAGAAACCAAATAGGCCCGAAAGGAAGAACACGACCAAAGCAAAGTTTTGAGGGGCTTTATAGGGCAGCAATAGTGAGCTCAAGCTCCAAAGAGGTGAAAGGAATCATCACGGGTCAAAGGCATGATCTTGAAGGACGAGCTAAAGGTTTGCCTTAGGTCGAAAAGAAATTTGTCCCAACAGTTAAGCGAGACTGAAGGGAATATGTGGGCCATCATCGATAAGTGCAAAGAGAAGCTAAATCTAGCGGCGACTCACGAGCAAAGGCTAGAGGATGAGTATGCCAAGATATCAGCAGAAAGGGAAGCAAGGGAAAGGGTAATTGATTCATTGTACCAAGAGGCAACAATGTGGACGGACCGATTTGCTCTTACTTTGAACAGGAGTCAAGAACTTCCCCGATTGCTAGCCAAGGCCAAAGCAATGGCGGACACATACTCCGCCCCCAAGGAGATCCACGGACTTCTCAGCTATTGTCAGCATATGATAGACTTAATGGACCATATGATTAGAAACCGCTAGGAAGTTTGTATTGTCGCTCAGATCTTGACAAGTTATAACTTTTTGAAAAAAATGAGTTTATCCCACGTTTTTACTCCAAAAATCAGTGCGAATCAAGTCACTCCCACATTTTATCTCTAGCATGCATTGTATGTTGGTCTCGTCCTTTGTCACGGGAAGCTGGAAGGTCCATATCACCTTCTTAATTGTACACATGGGGCACTGCGCCGCCAAAATGCGCAAGTAAGAAGAGATAATTTTCCGGGCTCTTGTGTCTGTAAAATGCATTCATATCATGCATCGCATAAGCATATCTTCATAACATCATAATGAACATATCGTTCCTGCATTTGTCCGTTATCATATTCCAGCCTCACATTTTGCATGAGTCATGGCATCATCATGCATATGCGTTCAACAAACTTTTTGATCTGCAAAATTGCATACCATTTGTTTTCATGTTTGCTCATCCTTGTGTTTTCCTCTACAAAAACAAAAAAGGGGAAGCGTGAAACTTCACACTACATTCTTAGTTGCATGTGTTAGGCACCATGAGCCAACCATGTTGGGATCATAAACCCATTTCTAAAAAAACACACAACAACAAAACAAAATAATTGAACATGGTACCTAATGCATGGTTAACTAGGAAATGGGTGTTTCTTCGGGCATCTCAATTTCATAATTACATTTTCTATGCATAGCTTAAAGTATGCCCGAGTCATTCATCCCTATGAGATGTTGTTGAAGTATTGGCGATCAGAATTGCCATTCCTTGGATTATAGGGTTGAACCAAGCTCATGCTTTTATAAAAAGGTTCATCAAGTCAAGTTGAAATATGGAAGTAACCGTCTTGCAAAATTGGGGCAAAAGATGAATCGAGTCGCATCACTGCTTCGTCTACTGCCAAACATATTTAGGATTGTTGATGTCCTTGTTACTTCCAGTTTCACCTTGACAAAGATGTCATGGACCATGTTGAAAATCTAAATTGATTCAACCCCATATCCTGCGTAAAAATTCGCAATACTTCAACTGTACATCATTCGCATACATCCATGCTTTTCATTGGTTGCATTGCTCATTGCATTCTTTCCTTGAAAAATAAAATAAAATAAAATAAAATGAACTTAATCATTGTTATCAAAAAAAAAAAACATGCTTTACGGCGTCCTCACCGAACTTGTGCTAGAGCTAGAGTAATGGGTGAAGTAGAGAAGATACAAGAGAAGATGAAGGCCGACATGGAGGCCATTAAAGAGAAAATGACCACAATGATGGAGGCCATGATGAGCGTGAAGAAGATAATGGAAGCCAATGCGGTTGCAATTGCCACTACCAGCGTTGTTGCTAAGGTGAACCTGATGTCCCCATCCGGCATCAACCAAATGAATCATCCAACCTCAGATATGGTAGGCAAAGATTTGGGAAGTACGGGCAGCCCCCATGATGTGCAAATTCAAAACGAGCACGCCTTCCCGCCATATGGCTTGCCTCTCAACTATACGCCACCCAATGTGGCGTACAGTCCCAATAAGAATGTCAATAACTCCACTCCTATACCCATTGAGAGCCAACAACCCCGAACTGATCATGCACATGTCTCTTAAACCGTGGGGGAGACACATGAAATTCCCCATCACAATCTAGCCGACTTCGAGCCTTGGCTCGAATATGCCACTGAAGGGCAAGCAGTTGGTGGTATACCCCTTGAAAACACTTCGGAAGGCCCTCAGTATCACCCCCAACCACAACCCTCATGTTCCACAGCGGTTTAAAACCCTCATGACTATGGCAGGAATGGGAAAGTTGGATCATCTACAGGAAAGGCTTAGGGCCATTGAAGGAGGTGAAGATTATGCCTTTGCTAACCTAGAAGAGTTGTTCCTAGTACCTAATATCATCACCCCTCCCAAGTTCAAGGTGCTGGACTTTGACAAGTACAAGGGGACTACTTGTCCCAAGAACCATCTAAAGATGTATTGTCAGAAGATGGGGGAATACGCAAAAGATGAGGAATTGCTGATACATTCCTTCCAAGAAAGTCTTACTGGGGTAGTTGTTACCTGGTACACTAACTTGGAACCTTCCCGAGTCCATTCTTGGAAGGACCTAATGGTTGCCTTTGTTAGGCAGTATCAGTACAATTTTGATATGGTTTCGGATAGGATGCAACTACAGAACATGTGCAAAAAGGGGGACAGATCTTTCAAAGAACACGCCTAAAAGGTGGAGGGATCTGGCGGCCCAGGTGGTACCCCCAATGATGGAAAGGGAGACGATAATCGTGATGGTAGACACATTATCGATACTCTACTATGAAAAGATGGTGGGCTATGCACCCTCAAAGCTTTGCAGATTTGGTCTTCGCCAGTGAAAGGATCGATGTGGGTCCGAAAAGAGGCAAATTTGATCATCCTACTAGGACGACTGAGAAAACTGGGGCAAATGAAGAGGGTGAGAAAGAGGGAGAAACCCATGCTGTGACTGCCATTCCTATACGGCCAAGTTTCCCACCAACCCAACAATGTCATTACTCAACCAATAACAAACCTCCTCCTTACCCACCAACTAGTTATCCATAAAGGCCATCCCTAAATCAACCACAAAGTCTGTCTACCGCACTTCCAATGACGAACACCACCTTTAGCAAAACCAAAAACACCAACCAAAAATGAATTTTGCAGCGAGAAAGCCTGTAGAATTCACCCCAATTCCAGTGTCCTATGCTGACTTGCTCCCATATCTACTTGATAATTCAATGGTAGCCATAACCCTAGCCAAGGTTCATCAACCTCCATTTCTCCGAGAATACGACTCGAACGCAACGTGTGCTTGTCACGGGGAAGCCCCGGGGCGTTCCATTGAGCATTGTAGGGCTCTGAAGCATAAGGTGCAAGGTCTAATTGATGCGGGCTGGCTGAAATTTGAGGAGAATCGCGTGTAAATCCTGACATTGACAAGAGATTCCACACATTGGGCAATTTTGAAGGCTGTTGTTAGGTGTCTCTAATGACTCATCAGGATTTTCAAGTTTATGCCATTATTGTAAACCACAGTTACAATGTTAAATGAAATGGATAAAGTTGATATCTTTGTCCCTCATCCTCTCACAAACACATCTTTGCTTATTCAACTTCCACCGGAATGTGAGTGTAAGCCATTGGTCTGTTTGCTCAAGCAACCTGCGCTCCTGAGTGTTGACTTCCAAGACCGTTCAATCAGAGATTACTCATCTTGCACGTTGGTGGGGGTGTCGTAAAACGACGAGTAAAGTAAAAAAGAAAAAGAAAAAGAGGGGGCATTTGATTGACTGTGTTTTCAAGTAAAAATATAGACGTTCATTTTATCATTCCGGAAAGTTTGTCTTCTTAGAGAAGCGAGTTGTCAAGAATAGGATGTTGGACAAATGGCCTCAGTTATCTTAAGAAAGGGGGGGGGGGTGAATTAAGATGCAAAGACTATTCCCCAATTGAACTATCACTCTTTCTTTTTGGATTAACAATGCACCCTTAACATGAATTACTCAAAAGACAAATCAAAATAAACTTCTTTAAAGCAAAAGATAAATAGCAATAAAAGAAGTTTAAAGGAAGAGAGGAATGCAAACTTGATTTATACTGGTTCGGCCACTTCCCGCGCCTACGTCCAGTCCTCAAGAAACCCACTTGAGATTTTCCACTCTCTTTGTAAAACTCCTTTTACAAAGTCTGAACCACACAGGGACAACCCTTCCCTTGTGTTCAAGAATCCTCTACAACAAGAGACTCTCAGTCTCTTAATCCCTTTTCAGAAGTAAGAAGAAGAGAAGAAGAAATCTCTCTTAAAAGGGATAGATTGTACAATGAAGACAATCAAAATTCCTTATTGAATATGCAAGTGGTTGACCAAGGAATCTTTTTGAGAGGATAAGACAGTTCAGTTCAGAAAAACTCTTAATCTTTTGAGAGGATAAACTTTGTGGGCAATGAAAACTCTCTTTAAATTCGTGCTTCCAAGCCACCTTTGATGCCCATTCATAAACCATTTGAATAGATGTGACTCTTGGAAATTATTTTCTGAAAATCCCCTCTAGTAATCGATTACAAAACTTGTGTAAACGATTACAGGTTTTAAAAATTTGAATTAAAACATTTTCAACTGCTGGTAATCGATTACCAGAGAGCAAATCTCAATTTGAAATGATAGAATTCTTTGTTCAAACCTTTTGTTTTTCAATTTGGAAACTTCTTCCTAAGATTCTAGAGATCAACTTGATCATATATCTTAATTTCTTGTCTCGAATAAAACTTAGAAGCACTTGATCCTTCGGCATCATCAAAACATCAAAATATCTTGCTTCTACATAGGATTCATTTGACTTAATCCATCAACTGAAAAAAATCCTTCAACTATTTCTCGTCCTTGGAAAATTCTTTTTGCAAAAATCAATTGCTTCTTTCATTCTCCCTTGCTACAAGGTTGTGAAAACAAAACAACGATGGATACCTTAGAGCCCTACACTGGGGCAATGAAAGGCACTATGCATAAACCTCAAACGAACCTAGGGGCAGATTAGAAGTTCTCACCCACTAGGTTCCCTCCTAGAAGGTCATGACGAAAGACAACGATTGGTACCTCAAAGCCTTACACTGGGGCAATGAGGGGCACTGTGCATGAGCCTCAAGTGAACATAGGGGCCGATCAAAAGTTCTCACCCATCGATGTTTTTAACAAAAAAAAGGGGACAAACCCTAGGATTTCAATGGATTGATTAAACATCAAACGACTCCATTGCCGTCACTCCAAAATGGTCAAATGACTAAATCAAATAGAACACACACTCTGAGGGAGTTCTCGGAGAGATTTGCAAAAGATAGGATAAGGTTGCATGGACTATCAACTCTTTCAAAAGGACAGTCAATCTGTGTTTTCCAAAAAATTAAATCAAAATCAAAATCACAAAATAGGGAAAGAATGTCATGAATGTTGTACAAACTTTCCATTACATTGCATTGTTTCATATGAAGTCTGCATTTACCGCATTTCAAGACAAAAGTTGCATGCATCTGCATCCCTAAAAAATCATGTTAACTGCATAGATTTCATACATCTAATATCCAGTCGTGTGGATTTGGGATGACCGACCCTCTCGATGACTCGATCTCTTGCTTTCTCATAAGGGTGAACCCTTGGGTACTAGTACCCTCACCTCCAGAGGACTACATGTCCTCGCCATCAAAGGACTGCACGCCCTCACCTTGAGAGGACTGCATGTCCTCACCTTCAGAGGGCTACACGCCCTCGCCATCAGAAGACTGCATGTCCTCACCTTCGTAAGGCTACACGCCCTCACCTTTAGAGGACTACACGTCCTCGCCAACAGAGGGCTGCACGCCCTCACCTTGAGAGGACTGCATGTCCTCGCCAACAGAGGGCTGCACGCCCTCACCTTGAGAGGACTGCACGTCCTCGCCAACAGAGGGCTGCACGCCCTCACCTTGAGAGGACTGCACGCCCTCACCTTTAGAGGGCTACGTGTCCTCATTTTCAGTGTGCTCCACATCTACACCTTAAGAGAATTTAAGGTCCTCTGTCCGTAAATGCTTAACCGAGACTTGCACTCCCGGTTAAGGGGCCAGTAGTTTCCTTTTAACGGTTCCTAGGCCACCCCCTGATATTGGAGGAGGGCCAACTGTGCGAGCACAACTAGAGAGGGAGGCTGTCACACAGCTACTATGCATACCGGGGCAAGATTTCACCCGTACCGCTGCAAAGAGACGAGTGCGGACCATGCGCACCAACATGACCACGCTTACACAGATATAGATGACATTGCTACTTAGCAACATTCTGCCCAGCGACCGCAATGCCAATCTCCCCCTGCAAAAGTATCAGTTGGTCTGTGTCGTCCCGACATGGGTAAGTATGCATATGGTTCAACTGATTTCTGATACCATCTATTGTTTGCAGGGATCGCACCCACAGAGACACCCAGTGGACCTGAAGAAGTCCAACAGGGCCCTGGGGTTTCCAGCTCTGGTTACGGGCCTCTGTCGGCCCTACAGGGCGCCCGTTTCCCCCAGCAAGTTCATGTCGTCGTGGCATAGGTAAGTGTGCACCTCCCCCAACTGATTTCTGATGTCATCTATTGTTTGCAGGGATTGTGCCCGCAAGACACCTAGTGGACCCGAAGAAGGCCAACAGGGTCTTGGAGTTGCCAGCTCTAAATACGGGTCTCTGTCAGTTCTAGGGAGTGCCTGTCGCCCCCCAGCAAGGTCATCAAGCCCCCTCTACTAATCGAGCTTTCATCAAGAAGTACTGCATCTCCAGGCAGGCGCAGGGCGAAACACCACAGCAGCCTGGGGATGGCCGGCAGCGAGCAACAGATGCACCGCCATCACCTCTAGAGTTCACCTCTGCTCATCCACAAAAAGGTTTGAGTATTGCTTACACCACATGGCCGACCAATAGGCGACCAAGTCCAAAGCCAAAGGTAAGCAAAGTACTAGGTCAATGACCGACAAGTCATAAGGCGTCCAGTTCAAGACGTTAAAGAAGCGCTACTAGGAGGCAACCTAGTACCTTTTGAATCTATGCTTGTTATTTGATCACTTTTTATAGTAGGACGCACCTAGTTGCTCATGATCCTGGGAATTTAAATAAAACAAGCGCAAGCTCAGAAGGTAGTCATACCTCACAAAATATATATATGTATGTTTAGGTAGTGAAAATACCTTAGATATGCATGTATGTAAACAAAAAAAAACACTTCACAAAATATATATATGTATGTTTAGGTAGAAAGATACCTTAGATATGCATGTATGTAAACAAAAAGTACTTCACAAAATATATATATGTATGTTTAGGTAGAAAGATACCTTGGACACGCATGTATATAGCAAAAATATCTCACAAAACATATATATGTTTAGGTAGCAAAATACCTCAAAAAAACAAAAAAAAAAAAAGAAAAATAAGTTGTCTAGCTGAAAAACCAACATGCTTTTGAAAAGAGATGACTTCCAACTTTTCTTTGAAAAAATTCACTGATCATAACTAGTTTTGGAAGAAATGTGTGTGTATACCCGAAGGGTGAATGCTGTGAAATTTTCCCGAGTACCCAAAATGGACTCGGATGAATGCACAAATTGATAAAAGAACATATTTTGGAAACATTGGGTTGATTTAAAATAGAGGAAATGAATCCTGAGCCCTAGCATCACATGACCATAAAAATTTGACACTTGAGTGTCCACATAGGTGCATGCATGACCAGTTTTTCATAAAATTTCCAAATCATCATTTTTGCATTTGTGTCATGGAAATAATGTGGGGCATCCCTTTTATCCTTGAACCAAACCAAACCCCGACATGTATCATGTCTAGCCATTCTACAAGCCTTGAGCCAAAATCCTGACTCACCATAAACCTTGACCCAGGGTGAGAATGTCAATCCTTACCCTCGGAAGCAAAAAAGAAAAGAAGGAAAATTTCCAATCAAAGAGAAAGCAAAAAGAAAAGAAAGGAAATTCCCAATCAAAGAGTGGGAGAAAGCAAAAAGAAAAGAAAGAAAATTCCCAATCAAAGAATGGGAGAAAGTAAAAAGAAGAAGAAGAAGAAGAAGGAAAGAAAGCTCCTGATCAAGGATCGAAAGAAAACAGAAGAAATGTGCAGAAAGGTCTTTGGACCGGACAATATCTGAACAATACAGAATTGTCACCAAATGAACAAAAAGAAGGAAGGGAAACCACGACCTAAAGTGGTCTTCTCCCTTTAATTGCCAACCAAAATCTTGTGTGCTAGCGACTTTTTCGCCCCGCACTAAACCAAAACAGAAAAGGAAAAAAGCCAAAAAAGGGCCAAAAAAAAAAAGATGAAAAAACTCAAAAGCCAAAAAACCCACCAAAAGAACCCATTCCCAAGGGAAGTCCTATTGATCCATGATCACGCATGTAATTTTTGATTTGATAGGAAATAATTTGCAAAGTCAAGTCATGACATATCTATGGTTCGGAATTAGGATAAAACACTTACCTGTGCGAGATTGATACACTTTGAGTGGATTTCTTCTATTTTTGTCGAACCCAGTGTTTCCTCTAAATGGTCATTTAGAAACGAAATGCTAACATCCAAAATCTCATTTATGGTTATGGGGGGTTTCATCAGCAGACTCTCCTTCCCTGGTAGACGCATTGTTTTTCACTCAAAAAAGCATATGCTGCTCTAATCAGTTGGAATATTTGTCTCTTTGCTAAAGCATGTTTGCATTTTAGTGGAGAAAACACCGAGACTTTTTCAAGTCTCACAAGTTATCCAGAACTACGTAGGTCTGAGTTCCTCATTGGAGGATACGTAGGAGCAAGAGCCTCGCTTTTGTCGACCACACCACCTTTTGTTGCCATGACCCAAGAGCTGGTAGCCCGCGGAGGCACCTTACGGTTATTCGCACCTCGTCATTCAGTGACCCCAAGTGTGATTGACGAGCAGAGGCCAGTGTGGTCATCTGCACCCTTTTGTCATCCAGAGGCGGCGGGCCCGATGACATGCGGAGACAAAATTTGGTCATTCCGCACCCCTTTGCCATTTAGACACAGTCGTGTCCGATGGCACGCAGAGACAAAATTTGGTCATTCTGCACCCTTCTGTCATCCAGAGGCGGCGGGCCCGATGACATGCGGAGACAAAATTTGGTCATTCCGCACCCCTTTGCCATTCAGACACAGTCGTGTCCGATGGCACGCAGAGACAAAATTTGGTCATTCTGCACCCTTTTGTCATCCAGAGGCGGCGGGCCCGATGACACGCGGAGACAAAATTTGGTCATTCCGCACCCCTTTGCCATTCAGACACAGTCGTGTCCGATGGCACGCAGAGACAAATTATGGTCATTCTGCACCCTTCGTCAATCGCGGCCGACAAGCCCGTTGACACGCGGAGATTTACATCATCTTCCGCACTCACAAGATCTGTCATACTGACTTTTGAGTCACGCTGACGGGCGGAAATACCCGAGTGGTTATCCGTATAAACATTCTTTTGCTATCTTTAAGACAGAACGCTTGATAGCAGGCTGAGACTGACATCGTCTTTTGCACCTTTTGTTCCCCCGTGTACAACGAGTCATTTGCATGCGGAAATTTTATGGTCACCCGCGACTCTCGTCAACCGAGAGGAACGAAATTAGTGTCTTATCTTTACTTTCCTTTTATCTCCAATAAAAGACAAGTAAAGAGGGGCAATTGTCATACCCTAATTTCGTCCGGGGACCTTTGCTTGATGACATGCAACTTTTGTTTGGTCCTTGTAAGGTGCTTGGCACCCATCATTAGGCAATTTGTGAATTTCCGGGACATGCCGAAAAACAAAATAAAATATTGATGCACAATCCGTAAGGTTCCGTGACACACCGGAAATCAAATGGAAGCATCGTTGCACAATTAGTGGGGTTCCGTAACATTCCGTAAGTCAAAAGGGGGATGATTATGTAATCCACAAGGTTCCGTAACATTACGGAAAGAAAACAGGTATCGTTACGAAATTCGAAAGTTTCCGTAACTTTACGAAAAAAGAATCACCAAAAAAAGGCAAGGGGGTGTACTTAGTAAAAAATGGGGGTGCAAATAGCAAGCAGGCCCACTTGGGCCCTCCAGAAGATTCCTCCAGAAGGCTGTTGCTTCTGGAGGAAGCAACCCTGCTCGCCTGGGCGAGCTGGGCGGCAAGCATCTCCCCTATTTTGCTATAAATAGGGGAGGAAGTGAAGTAGAAAAGGGTTCAGCCCCTTAGGCACTTCTCTCTCTTTCGAATTTGCTTGGAAAAATTGTTTCCGTGAAGAAAATCTAAGCCGAGGCGCTTCCGAAACGTTTCCGTAACATTTCCGTAAGGAATTTCGCGAAGGTTTCGACCGTTCTTCGACGTTCTTCATTCGTTCTTCATCGTTCTTCGATCTTCAACGGGTAAGTACCTCGAACCAAGCTTTTCGATTCATTCTATGTACTCGTGGTGGTCCACATTGTGTTTCGTGCATTTTTATTCTCGTTTTATTTACTTTTTATACCCCCTTTTGACGTGCTTAAGCCATTTTATTTAAGTGATTTCTTGCTTAACCTAAAAATAAAATAAATTTCCACCGAACGTTTGAATTGTATTATCCGTTAATTTCGGTTAAAATGAATTCCGACCGTTCGGTCGTGCCGTAACCACGTTGGAAATCAAAAAGAGGTAAAATAATAATATAATAACAAAAAATATACCTTTTAGTAAAATAAAGCGGAAAATTAATCGGACGTTTTCTCTTTGGGATTTCTCATTCTTAATCGAATTGACTAATAACTAAAGTGAAACTAAGGCTAAAATCAACTCGCCTAGTCAAGCTCGTCCATAAAAATAGGTTTTTGAGGTTTGTCATTTCAATTTCTTACTAAGTAAATGGATCATTTTCAAGTTCCAACGCCTTAAAATGATCACCTTTTAAGTAAAAAAGAATCACTTGATAAAAAAGAACTACGTAGGTCTGATTTCCTCATCGCAATTGAGGAATACGTAGGAGCAAAGGGAAACACCCTTGTCGACCACAAAAAGAGAAAAAATATAAAAAGGGTATAAAGGATATAAAGACATAAAAAGGGAACATAAAAAAATCAAAGTCATGTTTGCACATTTGATTAAAGGTTGCCGTCCCTTGGGACAGACGTGTGGGGTGCTAATACCTTCCCCGTGCGTAAATACAACTCCCGAACCTTTCACTTAAAAGTTCGTAGATCGCGTCTTTCCCGGTTTTTCCGACGTTTTCCTCAAATAAACATTGGTGGCGACTCCGCGCGTATTCCTTTCGTGGAACACGCATCCCGCGAGTCACGCGTCGCCCTCCCGCCGACGGGTAGGTTGCGACAAGTATCAGTGGGATCAACAGACCCATGGCATGATTGAATGGCCTTAAATTAAGAAAATTTCACTTGGTTATGTACCAAAGTGTAACAATCCATTGCCATCATTCAATGGTGCATGCGATTGGTCCCAAAACCTTATATTTCACTTGCTGTGCAGAATAATCGAGGTTTTTTAGAAAGAAAGGGGAAAACCCTAGGATCAATATTTCGGTTGATTGATTAAATTTCGAACAGCTCCACTGCCATCACCCAAAAATTGTCAAGTGACTAAATCAAATAGAACATACACTTTGAGGAAGTCCCCAAAGAGGTTTTCAAAAAGATAGGATGAGGTTGCATGAGTTATTACATCTTTCAAAAAAGAGATAATCAATTTGTGTTCTCTGTTAGTCGTCTTATATGACTAACTTTTGTATAGAAAACATTTTCCAAAACTTGTATAGTTTCCCCAATTTATAGTTATTTTATAGGGATTTGTAAATAAATTGTTTTCTTGTTATAGTTGTCTCTAGAATATTTTCCATTGGATTTAACGATGAAATCTGTTCAATTTCAAGTTAAATGAGGCTAAATCTTGTAGTGCTAAAAGTGGTAGTTGCGCTCAGCTCACCATCTGAGCTTAGCATGCATCCATCGCTAAGCATAGCTTTAGCACGACAGAAGAATCTAGCAGAGCATCAATATCAAGGTCACGCGCTAAGCACAGTATTCTCTTGCTAAGCGCGAAGGTTGTCTTCAACCAGGCTCAGCGCATGACTGGCGCTAAGCTCAAATCCACTTACTCGCGCTAAGCGCAACGTCACAGGTTCAGAGCCTATTTAAAGCTGTTTTGTGCAGAATTAGGGCAACAATCCAAAGAATCACTATCACACATAGATGTCAGAGCACACCACAGTGCCTATTTCGAGAAAAGAGTTTTAAAGGCAGCAAGAGGAGCAGCTTTTGCAAAGAGACCTAGGTTTTGTAATTAGAGAGAGATTAGTGAGTTGCATAGTGATTGTGAGATGCTGAGAAGAGGAGGAGGGATCCCCCTTCTTGTGTAAGGAACAATTATTCTCTTCTCTTAATCTCAATTGTGTTAGGGTTTTTCTATATGGCTGGCTAAACACTCTTGTTGGGGATTTCTAAGGAACAGCTAATGTAATTACTTTATATCTAATTGATTGTCTTTTTTGGGTTCAATGCTTCTTTCAATGCTTAATTTCTACATGCTCTTGGTCTGATCACCTATTTGTATGTTTAGTTAGGTGACTTTAGCATTGGGAAATGTACTGTTGCCTTAGAAATTGACAGAAGCAGGATTGAAACTTAGTCTTAAATGAGGGATCTGCGGATTAAGTTTTAGTTTTCTTAATATGTTGTGATGATAATGCTGTTAAATCTAAGCCTAGTCTAAAATGAGGGATCTGCGGACAAAGCTTAGGTTAAATAAGTTTAAATTTATGTAAGCTGTTTAAGCTGACCCTAGTCTTAAATGAGGGATCTGCGGACGAAGCTTAGTTTAAATTAGTCTAAACCAACAAGGGCTGCTTAAGTTAAGCCAAGTCCAACAAGAGGGATCTGAGGACGAAGAGTGGGTTAAGCTAGCCTAAGGAGGGATCGAGGTTTAGTACTTTAGGCTACAACATAGAACACAAAAGCATGATTGATTAGAGAAACATCCTTATATGCATTAGCTTGTTTGTTAGAAATACCCAACACTTTTACCTACTGATGTCAATCTTACTTACTTGCATTTTTACTGTTTTTAGCCTAGACTTAGTTTAATTTTTTTCTAAACCACCAATTATCAATTTTTCATTCAGCAATGCCTTATTTCTGAATTTAACCCTGTCTAATACTAGTTCCTTGAGTTCGATACTCGTATTTATCCGTTTTAATTTTAAATACTTAACGATCCGGTGCGCTTTCTGGTGTTTCATTTACCTTGAATATAATTGTTGAGAATTGGAGAAAAAGGAACCGTATGGGAAAATCCAACATTCTCTACAAAAAAAATCAAATCAAAATCACAAAAATAGGAAAGAATGTCATGAATATTATACAAATTTCCATTGCATTGCATTGTTGCATACAAAACCTACATTTACTACATTTCAAGATAAACGTTGCATGCATCTGCACCCCAAAAAAAATCGTGTTCAAATGCATAGATTTCTCCTTAAAGATGAAAAGTCCCCTCAAAGAGTCAATCTCTTGCTTTCTCATAAGGTTGAGCCCTTTGATACTAGTGCCCATTGGCTTGTTTCATAGGGCTCAAAGTCCTCGCCTTTATAGGACTCATAGTCCTCACTTGATCTTTCATAGGACTCAAAGTCCTCACGTCATCTTTTATAGGACTCAAAGTCCTCACTTTTATGCCTTCGTAGGACTCAAAGTCCTCACCTTTATCTTTCATAGGACTCAAAGTCCTCGTCTTTATCTTTCATAGGACTCAAAATCCTTGCTCGCCTTTATAGGACTCAGAGTCCTATGTTTTTATCTAAGTCCTCTGTCATGTATGCTTTTAGAGACTATTACAGTCTCCCTTTGCCTTCTAGAGACAATCAAGTCTGATGGCATGCACACACAAATTATGGTCATCTACCCCTTGTCAAAGACTTCAATGTCTTTTGACCGAGATTATTAAAGTCTCCTTTGCCATCCAGAGACAATCAAGTCTGATGGCATGCAAAGACAAATTATGGCCATCTGCCCCTTGTCGAAGACTTCAATGTCTTTCGACCGAGACTATTAAAGTCTCATTTGCCATCCAGAGACAATCAAGTCCGATGGCATGCAAAGACAAATTATGGTCATCTGTTCCTTGTCGAAGACTTCAATGTCTTTCGACCGAGACTATTAAAGTCTCCTTTGCCATCCAGAGACAATCAAGTCCGACGGCATGTAGAGACAAATTATGGTCATCTGCCCCTTGTCGAAGACTTCAATGTCTTTTGACCGAGACTATTAAAGTCTCTTTTTCCATCCAGAGACAATCAAGTCCGAGGGCATGTAGAGACAAATTATGATCATTTGCCCGTTTGTCGAAGACTCCAATGTCTTTCGACCGAGACTATTACAGTCTCCCTTTGCCATCCAGAGATAATCAAGTCTGATGGCACACAAAGACAAATTATGGTCATCTCCCCCTTTGTCAAAGACTCCAATGTCTTTCGACTGAGACTATTATAGTCTCTCTTTGCCTTCCAGAGACAATCAAGTTCATTGGCACGCAGAGACAAATTATTGTCATCTGCCTCTTCTCAAAGAATTCAATGTCTTTCGACTGAGACTATTAAAGTCTCATTTTCAATCCAAAGACAATCAAGTCCGATGGCATGCGAACACAATCATGGTTATCCACTTTTCGTTGTTTACAACACTATTGCAGTCTCCTTCGCCTTCTAGAGATAATCAAGTCCGTCGGCTTGCAGAGACAAACAAGGTCATCTGCTCATTTACATTTCAAAGATGACAATGTCTTCAATCATTGCATGCTTTCAAAAGGCGACAATGACCTTCATTTACATTTTGAAGATGACAATGTCTTCAGTCATTGCATGCTTTCAAAAGGCGACAATGACCTTCATTTACATTTCAAAGACGACAATGTCTTTAGTCTTTGCATGCTTTCAAAAGGCGACAATGACCTTCATTTACATTTCGAAGATGACAATGTCTTCAGCCATTGCATGCTTTCAAAAGGAGACAATTACCTTCATTTACATTTCGAAGAAGACAATGTCTTCAGTCATTGCATGCTTTCAAAAGGTGACAATGACCTTCATTTACATTTCGAAGACGATAATGTCTTCATTCATTGCATGCTTTCAAAAGGCGACAATGACCCTCATTTACATTCTAAAGACGACAATGTCTTCAGTCATAGCATGCTTTCAAAAGGTGACAATGCCCTCATTTACATTTCAAAGACAACAATGTCTTCAATCATTGCATGCTTTCAAAAGGCGACAATGTCGTCATTTATGCTTTTGAAGATGACAATGTCTTCATCTCAAAGACTTCAATGTCTTTTGACCTTGTGCTTCATAGGACTCGACGTACTCTGTTTCTATGCTTTTTTTAAAAAAAAGAAAAAAAAGGAAGAAATAATAAAAAATAGATATATAGAAAATAAAAATGAAAAAAAAAGAAGAAAAAAAAGGGAAGAAGAACTTCAATGTCTTCTTGTTTTCATGGGTTTTACTGCTTGGACTTCCGCTAGTGGCCAGTTGGATGGTGAGATCCCTCGAACGAAATTAGTGTCTTTATCTTTGCTTCCCTTTTATTTTCAATAAAAGATAAGTAAAGAGGGGCAACTGTCATACCCTAATTTCGTCCGGGGACAATCATTTGCAAACATTTAGATTCTTGCCAGCCGAATTGAGTTGCTTAACACCAATTGTCACGTATTTCGTAAGGTATTTTGACGTTTCGGATGAAAAAGAGCAAAATACTCAAAAGGAGGGCAAAAGGGTCACTTTTGGGGCATTTTTCAGCCCCTGAGCCACCTAGACAACTTCATGATGAAGTAACCAGCTCGCTTGGGTGAGCAGGGTTGCTTCAGAATAAAGTTATCAGCTCGCTTGGGTGAGCTCAGCTCGCCTAGGCGAGCTACCTTCAACCCAAATGCCATGTTTTGCTATAAATAGGCATGGGAAGGCTGAAGTAAAGGGTCCTTGAGTTCCCAAAGTCCAGAGGTCCAGAAAGAAGAAGAAAGAAGAGAAAACAAAGCCGGAACGCTTCTGAATCGCATCCGTGATCGATTCCTACACCGTTCGTCATTCGTTCTTCAATCGTTCTTCGCTCGTTCATCCTTCTTCATCCAATTAGTGCTTGCTTTATGGATTTGAATTTTATTTATGGACCCTTAGGGGTCCCCTTTATTCTTCGTGCATCTTCATCTCCTTCTTCAATCATTGGTGATCTTTGTTCCACAACGCTTATAGCCAATGGCTTGAGCGATAATCTCAAAAGAAAACTTTACTTGTATACCCAGTACCTTTCCGGCAAAGTATCATCCAATGTCTTCATTCCTATAGACTTTGGCAGTCCTTTAGAACTTTCTGATAAGTTCAGGCACCACCATTTTGGGGACTTCAAAGAAGTGGTGGATGCCATATAGCATGAGATGGACTTTGATGACATAGCTAGTGTTTTCCAATAAATCGATATTGAAGAAATGCTCGATGTGAACTCGTGCTTCCTTGTCCTTCATTGTGACTTCGACAAAAAGGATGGTCATGGGTGTGGGTCTGGTAATCTAAATGGTGGAATCGTCCTCGAATGATGTAGAGGGAGGGTTGTTTCTAAAGTTAGGTGTGACTTGGACAACTTGGGGTTGGTTCTATTTCTTGGCCACAATTAGGGTTTCAAGTTTTTTGAGTGACTGAGAGAAGAATAGGTTAAGGTGCAGTGAGGTTTCTGAGGGAGAGAGAAGAAGTTTTGTCTTTTACATGTCCGACTCTCTTGAATGGCATTTGTATTAAGTGTTATATTGTGTGTTGCATCTTAGTATCTATCTTTTCATATGTGCATCATGCATCATAATGTAGAAGAAAATTTTCTAAAGTTAGAAAAATTCTTCTGAAGTTAAAACTCTCTATTTTAATCAATTATAGGCTGATCGTAATCGATTACACAATTGTCTGAAGCTTGCATAGAAGTTTGTTGTATCGTTTTAATCGATTACAAGCTTATCATAATTGATTACATAGTTCTTTTTGAGACAATGCTTATTTTTTTAGGAATCTATGCTTTAATCAATTACCAGGTGATATAATCGATTACTTCTCTTTTAAAAGTGTTTCAGAAGAGATCAAGAACACTATAATCGATTATGTAATGAACTGGTTCGTCACTATGATATTACTACTTTAAACCGCATAAATTTCAATTTTTAAAAGAAAACATCTATTAATTTGCTTATGAAAAATGAGAATTAATTTTTTGCGATATAAATTCACCAAAAAATGCACAATTACTTAAATGAATATATATATATATATATATATATATATATATATATATATATATATATATATATATATATATATATATATATATATATATATATATATATATATATATATATATATATAAAGTAAATTAGTTCATACATATATATATATATATATGTGATTTACATCCTTAATTCAAAAAGAATTATAGGACCAGCTACGGATGAGTTGATTGACAAAACACATCTCTCTCCCAAAATAATCCCAACGTCATCACGTCGGCTTGGCGGCTCAATAAAATAATCTCACTTCACGTACTCTATTGTTGTCCATCTGCTCCCATGAACAAAGGTTCGCGATCATCGCAGGTACCAACCACATGGTACAAAACTTGTAAGGGTGAGTTTATTATAAAAGAAGTCAACAAAAAAATCAAATGACCATGATTAGTAAGAAAACATTCACAAATATCATAATCATACAAAAACATCCATTAGTCCAACATACACTCAACAAGTAGTCATCAGCCTTCCTTAATTCCAATCAATCATGTTCAGTGTGATGTATGCACCTAACCTCAACTCTCAAATGCAATGTGGTACCATTCATCAGGAAATAGCCTAAGCGTGTCCACATGACACTCTCACTTAGGAAAACTAGGCAGCAAGTGTCGAGGTCACCCTGTCGTGCATAAGCAACTCCCCCTCCCCCATGGTGATCAACCTGAGTCTCAAGGGAGTTCCAAACTGAGTGACATGCCCTCAAGTACAAGTATTCCCCCTCATGAGAAACTACAAGTACTTACTAACAAATTTATACTATTTACATGCAATATGAAGTATGAAACATGGGCACCATCAATGCTCTGATCGTGGATAATTAAAAATTTTAAGCCATCCACCTCCAGAGATGCTTAAAACTCTTTAGCCACTTATTTCCCCCACCAGGGATATCCGTCATGGTCACTGCACCCCCCATGTACATACACAACATACATCATCACAATGACATTTTCAATATCAACAACATTTCATTATCAACATCAACATCATTTCATCTGAATGTCATTCTCAACATCAACATCATCTAATCTCAATGACATTGTCAACAACAACAATATCATATCATATCAACATAATCATCAATAACATCATCATCTCATATCAATATTATCATAAACACTAACTTCGTCTCTTATCAATTATCTTCTCCAATAACAACATCATTCTTTATTAACATTATCCTAAACATCAACGTCAACTCATAATATCATCAATAAATCACATTCCGCACATACATACATATACAGTTCATGGTTGAGATTCACACTCCCCAGGTCTTTAGACAACACAAGTCTAATAAGAACAATAATGTCATTTATCAATAACAGATGTATCGCATCCCATTAGTCGAAAATATTGTTTTCTTGAAAACCAACATACACAGGGATAGACATAAAATTCCCATAATTGGGTTCCCAGACCCCAATTATGGGATCAAAGCCATAAAATTATAATAAACTCCCCTCACCTATCATGAGTGAGCTCCTCTCTGTAGAAGCAAACTTCATTGCTTCATGTTGATGAATCAAGATTGATTCAAGGTGTTTTGATGATAACAAAGATGATGACAAAAAGCCCAAGAGAATGATTTCAAGATTGAGTCAAGAACAATTCAAGAATCAAGAGAAAGTTTCATCAAGAAGATTCAAGATTCAAGACTCAAAGATTCAAGAATCAAGAGAAGATTCAATCAAGATAAGTATTAAAAAGTTTTTCAAAACATTGAGTAGCACAAGCAGTTTTTTACAAAATCATTACCAAAGAGTTTTACTCTCTGGTAATTGTCATACCCTAATTTCGTCCGGGGACCATTGTTTGGCGCCATGCAACCTTCGCTTGACCGCCTCGAGGTACTTAACATCCATCGTTAGGTAATCCGCAAAGTTCTGCGACATTCTTGCGCAATCCGTAAAGCTCCGCAACATTTCGGAAGTCACGAAGAGCCTTGTTGCGTAATTCGTAAAGTTTCGCAACATTTTGGAAAGGAAATGGGTGTCGTTACGTAATCCGTAAAGTTTCGTAACGTTTCAGGAAGAAACTGGTAAAAAACATGAAAACGGGAGTGTATTTAGCAAATGTAAATAAACAGTAGTGCATTTAGCAAAGGGGGGTGAACTTATCAAGATCCTCCACGTTTTGTTGGAAAATGGTTTCCGGAGCTTCTGAGGCTTTCGTAATGCTTCCGTAAAATTCCTAAAACTTTGAGTAAGCCTATTTCACTTAATATTGGTGAAAGAGAAGAGGAAAAAGAGGGAAATCAAGTCCTATATGCTTCCATAAAATTCCCATAACCCTAAATAAGCATATTTCACCTAATATGAGTGAGAAGGAAGAGAAACAAAGAATATAGTCAAGTCCTATATGCTTCCGTAACTTTTTCGTAAATTACGAAAGAAGGGGGTGAACTTATCAAGATTAGGGTGCAAATAGCAATTTTCAAATTTTCGAATCTAGGCCCTTCCAAAATATTTTCGAAGCAGGGTTGCTTATGGAGGAAGCAACCCAGCTCGCCTGGGCGAGCTGGGCGGAAACCTCCTCCCCCATTTTCCTATAAATAGGCGAAGGGAGGTTGTTCCGAATATCCCTAACCCCCTTGGCTATGCATTTCAGCTGTTTTGGGTGAAAAAAATTATTTCCGTGAAGAAAATCCAAGTCGAGGTGCTTCCGAGACGTTTCTGTGAGAAAATCCGTGAAGGTTTTCCGTCGTTCTTCATTCGTTCTTCGTTCTTCAATGGGTAAGTTTTCGAATCCGAGACTTTCAATTCATTTCTTGTTTTTTTAGCTTTCATCTTCATTTCGTTCATTTTCGGTTTTCTTTTCTTCCATTTTTAACGAGCTTTAACCGATCGTTTAAGCCGTTATCTCGCCTAATAAATGATAAAATGAATTTCAACCAATCATTTGCGTTGTAATATCGTTTAATCACTGTTAAAATAAAATCTAATCGATCGTTCACAATTTAACCACGGTTAAACCAAAAAAGGACAAAATAATAATAAAATAATCAAAATATCTTGAAATAATAATAATAAAATAATCAAAATATCTTTGAATAAAATAATCCAAAAAATCAATCAGACATTTTTCTATGGAAGTTTCCTTGAATGAATTGACTAATAACCAAAGTGAAACTAAGGCTAAAATCAACTCACAAATTAAGAGATCGTTAATGGTCCAACCCCTTAACGTTTCTCTCCTTTCAAGAACAAGAGATCATTAATGGTCCAACACCTTAACATTTCTCTCCTTTCAAAACCAAGAGATTGTTAATGGTCCAATGCCTTAACGTTTCTCTCCTTTCAAAATCAAAAGATCGTTTAATGGTCCAACGCCTTAAATGACCTTTTCTTCGGTTAAAATATATCTTGCTAAAAAAGATAAAAACAACTTAACCAACGTTTAGTTCTCAAAGAAGTACGTAGGTCTGATTTCCTTATCACAATTGAGGAATACGTAGGAGCAAGGGAAACACCCTTGTCGACCACAAAAAGATAAAAAATACAAAAAAACATAAAAAGCATAAAAACACAAAAAGACATAAAAAAGGGAAAATAAAACATTTTGAAGTCATATTTGCACACTTGATTAAAGGTTTCCGTCCTTTGTGATGAACGCGTGGGGTGCTAATACCTTCCTCGTGCGTAAATACAACTCCTGAACCTTTCACACTTAAAGTTCATAGACCACACCTTTCCAGTTTTTCCGACGATTTCCTCGAATAAACTTTGGAGGCGACTCCGCGCATTTTCCTCCCTTGGAAGATGCACCCGTGAGCCCCGCATCGCCCTCCCACCAAAGGGTAGGTTGCGACAATTGGCGACTCCACTGGGGACTATTTTTAGAGAGTTAGGCCTTCTAATCTCGTGCGATATCTTGACCACCTCTTTTGTCGGTTTCCTTTTATTTCTCTTACGTTCTTGTATATAACTCTTTGATGCTTTTAGTGTGTTTTTGAAATGTATGCATGAGATAAATATTTATTCATTTGATGCACACAAATAACAACACTATTTGTACACACGGTGAGTTAAAAAAAAAAGGGCCCTATACCCGGGTCCATGGGAACATAAGAAGTGAAGGTGAATCTGTGGTCATGCAAGGTCTCCGACTTGCTTGATAATAGTGAACCCTCATCTAGAGTTTTTCTCTTTGATAACATATTGTTGCTGGTAGTCCCTACTGCCGCAATATGTTTTTTTCGAAGGGGATGATACCTCTAGAAACCATCAAGAGAGATATGACCACCTTGGGAATTATCACTAAAGACCTTTAGCTCCTCCCATTTAGGTTCCCAAAGTAGGGACACGAAGCAAACACGCTACGTGTTTTGTTTTCTTTTAAACACTGCCATGCATATAACCTAAATGTCATGTATGCCTTTGTTGTATGATATTGCCATGTTGTGTACATCCCCCGGTTATGCTTTTGCGCATCTGCATCATGTCGTCACGCACGCATTGTATATTGGTCTCGTCTTTTGTCACGGGAAGCCGGGAGGTCCATATCTGATGCAATCCTAATCCCCAAGGGTATTGGATAGAAGACTCCAAGAGGCTTGGGCTAGAGCTACTAAAGAAGGCCCTAGGGTTCTCATGAACCTTAGGGTAGATTTTTGAGCCCATGGATCAAGGTTGGATCTACTCTTCTTTGTAAATATTAGAATAGGTTTTTCCTTCTTTTGGGCCTTGTATTTTGGCCATTCTAGTAGTATAGGGTTTTAGCCTTGTATTTCAAGGCATTTTGAGTAGTCTTTGTAGTAGGGACTTTTCTTTTTGTATTTTCATGTATTTTGTCAAGGAGGTGCGCTTAGTTTTTAGATGGGTGTAAGTAGCTAAGCTCTAGCTTCTCAAGGAGGTGAGTTTAGTTTTTAGATGGGTGTGTGTAGCTAAGCTCTAGCTTCTCAAGGAAGTTTTCTCAAAGAAGCTTCTCAAAGAAGTTTTCTTAAGAAAGCTTCTCAAGGAAGCTACCTAGTCTATAAATAGAAGCATGTGTAACACTTGTTGTAACTTTGATGAATGAAAGTCTTATGAGATACACTTCAAAGTTCCACTTCTCTCCTTATTTTATTCCTTCAATTTCCTGCCCCCCCCTTCTCTCTTTCTTTTCCTCCATTAAAGCATCCTCTTCAAGCTTCTTATCCGAGGCAATTCTTGGTGGTGAAGCTCCTTCTTCCTTGGCTTATTCCCTAGTGGATGGTGCCTCCCCTCTCCTCTTCTCCTTTGCCTTCCGCTGCATCTCCATGGTGAAAAATCACCATTGAAGGACCTCATTGAAGCTCAAAGATCCATCCTCCATAGAAGCTCCACAAGCAAGCTTCCATCAACTGGTAATCAGAGCACAAGAGCTTCAAGTAGGTGCTCCTTAAACCTCCATGAATTTTTTGCTTTACCTTCTCTTCCATTGTTGTTTCTTCATTTTTTCTCCATGTATCTCCTCACATGTCTTGTGCTAAATGTTGCTAACCTGATTCTCTAGAGTTTCCACCGATTAAACTTGCTATAGAAGCTAGATTTGATTTTCTATGGTTCAAATTTCTTGTTCTTGTTCTTGAACCATGAATTGTGTTGAGTTTAGGTTCCTTTGAGATTTGTCTTGTTATTTTTTGTTGCTGAAACCTAAACCATAAAATTCTTACAAAAATATTAAAGTAGAAGGAAACCTCAAAAATCTAGAGTGACTTGTTCACCTATTGTAGTTTTGTCATAGAAGTCATGTCTAGTCATGAAACTTGTCACATAAGATTTCTTATGTTGTACTGAATTTTATTTTCTTGTTTCTTTGTCTAACTCATTTGTTCATGAGTGTATGAAAGTATTTTGGCCTATTATTTGATTTGAGTCAAATCTTTCATGTTAATTAGTCCTTAACATGTTCATGCAAAATTCTTAGAGAGTCTTTGATTGCGAACCTTTTCTTGAACTTTTAGGTTTCCTTATGATTGTGTCTATTGTGAATTTGAGTTTTGGTGATTGAATTTCTGGCTGAAATGTTGATCCTAAGTGAATATTGAACTGTTGAAACTGTGGTAAACAATCCTAGTGAGTTCAACATACATAGGAAGGTTGAAAGTAAGCCCAAGGCAATCAATATACCATGCTTAAAAAAAATTGCTGGTGCTGGCAGCTTGGACATACAAACTTGTAAAAATTACTGAGAATTGGTTACTTATAATTTTGAGCTGAAATTCTTACTGAAGTTTCTAGACATCGGGAAAAAAGTTATAAAAAAAGAACCAAGTGATAAAAGGAAAAAATACGAAAAATCACACAAGTTGGCAGGAAAATCAGTATCCAGAATAAAAAAGGTGAAAGGAATTGTGCTTGTTGTTTTGGCTCAAAATTTATTCTATAATTGGTGCCTATTGTTAGTGCTTAGCTCTACTGAGCTTTAAAAGATTGGCTAAGATTTTGTTAAAACATAAGCACTTAGACAATGAAGGAAAGCTGGAGTTGCTGCACATGATGTCCAACGTTATGTCAAGGAATAAGATCGGGCTGCACAATGCACAAGGCAAGATAAAATGTCAAATGAAGAATTGAAGTTGCAGGATCCACGATGTCGGATACAATGTCCTGACATCCTGCCCGAAAATACTGGAGTTGCTGCACAATGCATAAGTCAAGATAAATTGTCAAGTGAAGCATTAAAGCTGCAGGATCCACGATGTCGGATACGATGTCCTGACATCTTGCCCGAAAATACAGGACACATAAATCTGTTATATCTTTAACAGATTATTGTGCAGTTAGCAAGAGATTAGATGATCTATCTTTAGGAACGAATTAAAAGATCATTAAAGTTCGAATTTCAAAGTAGAAGAGTTCGTTCAGGGATTAAAGATTAAAGATTAAAGATTCAAACTAAAAGATCAAACGTTATCTTTTAGTTCTTTAACTGCAGATTTTCAGGAAGAAGATAGATCTCACCCAGCATCAAGAAGTTGCAGCCCAGAATCGTACACGGCTATAAAAACATGGAGGCTGCACGAGTTCTGTACCAAGTCCGGGATTGGAGAGTTATTTTGTGAGTTTTGGGACTTGAGTGTTTTGTGAGCCACCTTGATGGTACCCTAACATCAAGTGTTGGACCTGAGTGTGTAGAGTTGATCTCTTGTGTGTAGAGTTGGTCTCTTGTGTGTAGAGTTGATCTCTTGTGTGTAGAGTTGATCTCTAGTGTGTTGAGTTGATCTCTTTTGTTCAGAGTTGATCTCTGGTGTGTCTTTGATTGATTTGTAAACACGGGAGTGTGAGTGAGAGGGAGTGAGCGGGGTTTCTCATATCTAAGAGTGGCTCTTAGGTAGAGATCGCACGGGTAGTGGTTAGGTGAGAAGGTTGTAAACAGGGGCTGTTAGACCTTGAACTAACACTATTGAGAGTGGATTTCCTCCCTGGCTTGGTAGCCCCCAGATGTAGGTGAGGTTGCACCGAACTGGGTTAACAATCCTCTTGTGTTATTTACTTGTTTAATCTGTTCATACGGACGCATCTAATCTGCATGTTCTGAAGTGTGATGTCGTGACATCCGGTACGACATCTGTCCCCAGTATCAGAATTTCAATTGGTATCAGAGCAAACACTCGAAATCACAGAGTGAGATCTAGGGAGATAAATTCTGATGAACATGGAGAAAGAAGGAGGACCAGTGAACAGACCACCAATCCTAGATGGAACCAACTATGAATACTGGAAAGCAAGGATGGTGGCCTTCCTCAAATCACTGGATAGCAGAACCTGGAAAGCTGTCATCAAAGGCTGGGAACATCCCAAGATGCTGGACACAGAAGGAAAGCCCACTGATGAATTGAAGCCAGAAGAAGACTGGACAAAAGAAGAAGACGAATTGGCACTTGGAAACTCCAAAGCTTTGAATGCTCTATTCAATGGAGTTGACAAGAATATCTTCAGACTGATCAACACATGCACAGTGGCCAAGGATGCATGGGAGATCCTGAAAACCTCTCATGAAGGAACCTCCAAAGTGAAGATGTCCAGATTGCAGCTGTTGGCTACAAAATTCGAAAATCTGAAGATGAAGGAGGAAGAATGTATTCATGACTTCCACATGAACATTCTTGAAATTGCCAATGCCTGCACTGCCTTGGGAGAAAGGATGACAGACGAAAAGCTGGTGAGAAAGATCCTCAGATCCTTGCCTAAGAGATTTGACATGAAGGTCACTGCAATAGAGGAGGCCCAAGACATTTGCAACATGAGAGTAGATGAACTCATTGGTTCCCTTCAAACCTTTGAGCTAGGACTCTCGGATAGGGCTGAAAAGAAGAGCAAGAATCCGGCTTTCGTGTCCAATGATGAAGGAGAAGAAGATGAGTATGACCTGGATACTGATGAAGGTCTGACTAAGGCAGTTGTGCTCCTTGGAAAGCAGTTCAACAAAGTGCAGAACAGAATGGACAGGAGGCAGACACCACATGTCCAGAACATCCCTTTCGACATCAGGAAAGGTAGCAAATACCAGAAAAGGTCAAATGAAAAGCCCAGTCACAGCAAAGGAATTCAATGCCATGGGTGTGAAGGCTATGGACACATCATAGCTGAATGTCCCACTCATCTCAAGAAGCAGAGGAAAGGACTTTCTGTATGTCGGTCTGATGACACAGAGAGTGAACAAGAAAGTGATTCTGACAGAGATGTAAATGCACTCACTGGGAGATTTGAATCTGCTGAAGATTCAAGTGATACAGACAGTGAAATCACTTTTGATGAGCTTGCCACATCCTATAGAGAACTATGCATCAAAAGTGAGAAGATTCTTCAGCAAGAAGCACAACTGAAGAAGGTCATTGCAAATTTGGAGGCTGAAAAGGAGGCACATGAAGAGGAGATCTCTGAGCTTAAAGGAGAAGTTGGTTTTCTGAACTCTAAGCTGGAAAACATGACAAAATCAATAAAGATGCTGAATAAAGGCTCAGATACGCTTGATGAGGTGCTGCTGCTTGGAAAGAATGCTGGAAACCAGAGAGGACTTGGATTTAATCCTAAGTCTGCTGGCAGAACAACCATGACAGAATTTGTTCCTGCCAAAAACAGGACTGGAGCCACGATGTCACAACATCGGTCTCGACATCATGGAACGCAGCAGAAAAAGAGCAAAAGAAAGAAGTGGAGGTGTCACTACTGTGGCAAGTATGGTCACATAAAGCCCTTTTGCTATCATCTACATGGCCATCCACATCATGGAACTCAAAGTAGCAACAGCAGAAAGAAGATGATGTGGGTTCCAAAACACAAGGCTGTCAGTCTTGTTGTTCATACTTCACTTAGAGCATCAGCTAAGGAAGATTGGTACCTAGATAGCGGCTGTTCCAGACACATGACAGGAGTCAAAGAATTCCTGCTGAACATTGAGCCCTGCTCCACTAGTTATGTGACATTTGGAGATGGCTCTAAAGGAAAGATCATTGGAATGGGAAAGCTAGTTCATGATGGACTTTCTAGTCTGAACAAAGTACTGCTGGTGAAGGGACTGACTGCAAACTTGATCAGCATCAGTCAGCTGTGTGATGAAGGATTCAATGTAAACTTCACAAAGTCAGAATGCTTGGTGACAAATGAGAAGAGTGAAGTTCTAATGAAGGGCAGCAGATCAAAGGACAACTGCTACCTATGGACACCTCAAGAAACCAGTTACTCCTCCACATGTCTATCCTCCAAAGAAGATGAAGTCAGAATATGGCATCAAAGATTTGGGCATCTGCACTTAAGAGGCATGAAGAAGATCATTGACAAAGGTGCTGTTAGAGGGATTCCCAATCTGAAAATAGAAGAAGGCAGAATTTGTGGTGAATGTCAGATTGGAAAGCAAGTCAAGATGTCCCACCAGAAGCTTCAACATCAGACCACTTCCAGGGTGCTGGATCTACTTCACATGGACTTGATGGGGCCTATGCAAGTTGAAAGCCGTGGAGGAAAGAGGTATGCCTATGTTGTTGTGGATGATTTCTCCAGATTTACCTGGGTCAACTTTATCAGAGAGAAATCAGACACCTTTGAAGTATTCAAGGAGTTGAGTCTAAGACTTCAAAGAGAAAAGGACTGTGTCATCAAGAGAATCAGGAGTGACCATGGCAGAGAGTTTGAAAACAGCAGGTTCACTGAATTCTGCACATCTGAAGGCATCACTCATGAGTTCTCTGCAGCCATTACACCACAACAGAATGGCATAGTTGAAAGGAAAAACAGGACTTTGCAAGAGGCTGCTAGGGTCATGCTTCATGCCAAAGAACTTCCCTATAATCTCTGGGCTGAAGCCATGAACACAGCATGCTACATCCACAACAGAGTCACACTTAGAAGAGGCACTCCAACCACACTGTATGAAATCTGGAAAGGGAGGAAGCCAACTGTCAAGCACTTCCACATCTTTGGAAGTCCATGTTACATTTTGGCAGATAGAGAGCAAAGGAGAAAGATGGATCCCAAGAGTGATGCAGGAATATTCCTGGGATACTCTACAAACAGCAGAGCATATAGAGTATTCAACTCCAGAACCAGAACTGTGATGGAATCCATCAATGTGGTTGTTGATGATCTAACTCCAGCAAGAAAGAAGGATGTCGAAGAAGATGTCAGAACATCTGGAGACAATGTAGCAGATGCAGTTAAAAGTGGAGAAAATGCAGAAAACTCTGATTCTGCTACAGATGAATCAAACATCAACCAACCTGACAAGAGACCCTCCATTAGAATCCAGAAGATGCACCCCAAGGAGCTGATTATAGGAGATCCAACCAGAGGAGTCACTACAAGATCAAGGGAGATTGAGATTGTCTCCAACTCATGTTTTGTCTCCAAAATGGAGCCCAAGAATGTGAAAGAGGCACTGACTGATGAGTTCTGGATCAATGCTATGCAAGAAGAATTGGAGCAATTTAAAAGGAATGAAGTCTGGGAGCTAGTTCCGAGACCCGAGGGAACTAATGTGATTGGCACCAAGTGGATCTTCAAGAACAAAACCAATGAAGAAGGTGTTATAACCAGGAACAAGGCCAGACTTGTTGCTCAAGGCTACACTCAGATTGAAGGTGTAGACTTTGATGAAACGTTCGATCCTGTTGCTAGGCTTGAATCCATCAGATTGTTACTTGGTGTAGCTTGCATCCTCAAATTCAAGCTGTACCAAATGGATGTGAAGAGCACGTTTCTGAATGGATACCTGAATGAAGAAGCCTATGTGGAGCAGCCAAGGGGATTTGTAGACCCAACTCATCCAGATCATGTATACAGGCTCAAGAAGGCTCTCTATGGATTGAAGCAAGCTCCAAGAGCTTGGTATGAAAGGCTAACAGAGTTCCTTACTCAGCAAGGGTATAGGAAGGGAGGAATTGACAAGACTCTCTTTGTCAAACAAGATGCTGAAAACTTGATGATTGCACAGATATATGTTGATGACATTGTGTTTGGAGGGATGTCGAATGAGATGCTTCGACATTTTGTTCAACAGATGCAATCTAAATTTGAGATGAGTCTTGTTGGAGAGCTGACTTATTTTCTGGGACTCCAAGTGAAGCAGATGGAAGACTCCATATTCCTCTCACAAAGCAAGTATGCAAAGAACATTGTCAAGAAGTTTGGGATGGAGAATGCCAGTCATAAAAGGACACCTGCACCTACTCACTTGAAGCTGTCAAAGGATGAAGCAGGCACCAGTGTTGATCAAAGTTTGTACAGAAGCATGATTGGGAGCTTACTATATTTAACAGCTAGTAGACCCGACATCACCTATGCAGTAGGAGTTTGTGCTAGATATCAAGCCAATCCTAAGATAAGTCACTTGACTCAAGTAAAGAGAATTCTGAAATATGTAAATGGCACCAGTGACTATGGGATTATGTACTGTCATTGTTCAGATTCAATGCTGGTTGGGTATTGTGATGCTGATTGGGCTGGAAGTGCAGATGACAGAAAAAGCACTTCAGGTGGATGTTTCTATCTGGGCAACAATCGTATTTCATGGTTCAGCAAGAAGCAGAACTGTGTGTCTCTATCTACTGCAGAAGCCGAATATATTGCAGCAGGAAGCAGCTGTTCACAACTAGTTTGGATGAAGCAGATGCTGAAGGAGTACAATGTCGAACAAGATGTCATGACATTGTACTGTGACAACATGAGTGCTATTAATATTTCTAAAAATCCTGTTCAACACAGCAGAACCAAGCACATTGACATTAGACATCACTATATCAGAGATCTTGTTGATGATAAAGTGATCACACTGAAGCATGTTGACACTGAGGAACAAATAGCAGATATTTTCACAAAGGCTTTGGATGCAAATCAGTTTGAAAAACTGAGGGGCAAGCTGGGCATTTGTCTGCTAGAGGAATTATAGCAGCTACTGCAATCTGAACGTGCCCAAACGAATCACTTAACATTAATAGCACGTTCACTACTAAGCCAAAACGAATTCGACCGTTGCTTCACACGCCCCTCTACATTCTTCATTCAAATTTATATCTGCTTGGCATTCGTGTTTTCACCAGCATTTCCCAATAGTTTTCTGAGATTCACGAAACCATTTCAAACGCTCTGCTTTTCCATGGCTACCTCACCAAAAGAAACTTCAGCTTCTGGTTCACTCGCTGTACCATCATCTCCGCACCAGGAACAACCAGAATTCAACATCCAACCCATACAAATAATTCCTGGTCAAGCTTCTGTCCCTGAGAAACTGGTTCCCAGAAGACAACAGGGAGTAAAGATTGCTGAAAACCCTAGCCTTGCAACAAGTCCTAGGGAAGTAGACACGGAGATGGACAAGAAAATCCGCAGTATTGTGAGTAGCATTTTGAAAGACGCCTCTGTGCCTGATGCTGAGAAAGATGTTCCAACATCTTCCACCCCAAGTGTTTCTGTGCCTGATGCTGAGAAAGATGTTCCAACATCCTCCGCTCCAAATGCTGAAGCCCTCCCTTCACCCAGTGAAGAGGAATCAACAGAAGAAGAGGATCAAGCCTCAGAGGAGACTCCTGCACCACGGGCACCAGAACCTGCTCCAGGTGACCTCATTGACCTGGAAGAAGTCGAATCTGATGAAGAACCCATTGCCAACAGGTTGGCACCTGGCATTGCGGAAAGACTTCAAAACAGAAAGGGAAAAACCCCCCTTAAGAGGTCTGGACGAATCAAGACTATGGCACAGAAGAAGAGTACTCCAATCACTCCTGCCACATCCAGAAGAAGCAAGGTTGCTATCCCCTCCAAGAAGAGGAAAGAAATTTCCTCATCCGACTCTGATGATGATGTCGAACTAGATGTCTCGACATCAAAGAGGGCCAAGAAATCTGGAAGAAAGGTGCCTGGAAATGTTCCTGATGCACCACTGGACAACATCTCTTTCCACTCAATTGGCAATGTTGAAAAGTGGAAATATGTGTATCAACGCAGACTTGCGGTTGAAAAAGAACTGGGAAGAAATGCCTTGGATTGCAAGGAGACCATGGAACTCATCAAGGCTGCTGGACTGCTGAAGACTGTCACCAAGTTGGGAGACTGTTATGAAAGCCTAGTCAGGGAATTTATTGTCAACATTCCCTCTGACATAACAAACAGAAAAAGTGATGATTATCAAAGAGTGTTTGTCAGAGGAAAGTGTGTCAGATTCTCCCCTGCTGTGATTAACAAGTACCTGGGCAGACCGACTGAAGGAGTGGTGGATATTGATGTTTCTGAACATCAAATTGCCAAGGAAATCACTGCCAAACAAGTCCAGCATTGGCCAAAGAAAGGGAAGCTTTCAGCAGGGAAGCTAAGTGTGAAGTATGCAATTCTACACAGGATTGGTGCTGCAAACTGGGTACCCACCAATCATACTTCCACTGTTGCCACAGGTTTGGGTAAATTTCTGTATGCTGTTGGAACCAAGTCCAAATTTAATTTTGGAAACTATATTTTTGATCAAACTGTTAAGCATGCAGAATCTTTTGCTGTCAAATTACCCATTGCCTTCCCTACTGTATTGTGTGGCATTATGTTGAGTCAACATCCCAATATGTTAAACCACATTGACTCTGTGATGAAGAGAGAATCGCCTCTATCCCTGCATTACAAACTGTTTGAGGGGACACATGTCCCAGACATTGTCTCGACATCAGGGAAAGTTGCTGCTTCAGGTGCTGTGTCCAAGGATGCTCTGATTGCTGAACTCAAGGACACATGCAAGGTGCTGGAAGCAACCATCAAAGCCACCACAGAGAAGAAAATGGAGCTGGAACTGCTGATCAAAAGGCTCTCAGAGAGTGGCATTGATGATGAAGAAGCAGCTGAGGAAGAAGGAGAAGCAGCTGAAGAAGAAGAAGAAGCTGCTGAGGAAGAGGAAGATGCAGCAGAGCATACTGAATCAGATGATGATTCTGAAGCCACCCCATGATCATCAGACCTTTATTAGCTAAAGGGGCATGTCCCTTTGAACATTTGATTACTATTGGTCTGTAATATTTGCACATTAATTTCATGCATCCTACTTTTGCCAAATTTATGTCTAAAAAGGGGGAGTAATAGTATTATGCTTGCTATTGCTATTATGCATGATTTTGAGTAGTAGAATACTATGTATGCAATAGTCGTATTATGCATGATTGATACGATGTATGGCAGTAGGAAACGATGTATGCATGATTCATGATTTTGAGGGGGAGTTGTATGTATATGACTTTGAGGGGGAGACTGCTGCTGATGATGACTGATGGAAGCTACTAGAAGATGCTGCAGTAAGAGCATGGAGACAGGGGGAGCAGATAGCTGATGTCACATGAGATGTCGTGACATCCTGGAGAAGACTAGTAGCTGATAGAAGATGCTGCAGTAAGCATGGAGACAGGGGGAGCAGAAGCAGAAAGCTGATGTCACGAGAGATGTCTTGACATCCTGGAGAAGACTTGTAGATTTGCAACTTGAAGAATTTCCGCTGTGCTTGATTACTCTGATAATGGAAGTTGCTGATCCCACTTGCATAACTGCTCGTACCTGCTCAGGAAGTGTCTAAGTATGTTTTAGACAAAATTTGCCAAAGGGGGAGATTATTAGTGCTTAGCTCTACTGAGCTTTAAAAGATTGGCTAAGATTTTGTTAAAACATAAGCACTTAGACAATGAAGGAAAGCTGGAGTTGCTGCACATGATGTCCAACGTTATGTCAAGGAATAAGATCGGGCTGCACAATGCACAAGGCAAGATAAAATGTCAAATGAAGAATTGAAGTTGCAGGATCCACGATGTCGGATACAATGTCCTGACATCCTGCCCGAAAATACTGGAGTTGTTGCACAATGCATAAGTCAAGATAAATTGTCAAGTGAAGCATTAAAGCTGCAGGATCCACGATGTCGGATACGATGTCCTGACATCTTGCCCGAAAATACAGGACACATAAATCTGTTATATCTTTAACAGATTATTGTGCAGTTAGCAAGAGATTAGATGATCTATCTTTAGGAACGAATTAAAAGATCATTAAAGTTCGAATTTCAAAGTAGAAGAGTTCGTTCAGGGATTAAAGATTAAAGATTAAAGATTCAAACTAAAAGATCAAACGTTATCTTTTAGTTCTTTAACTGCAGATTTTCAGGAAGAAGATAGATCTCACCCAGCATCAAGAAGTTGCAGCCCAGAATCGTACACGGCTATAAAAACATGGAGGCTGCACGAGTTCTGTACCAAGTCCGGGATTGGAGAGTTATTTTGTGAGTTTTGGGACTTGAGTGTTTTGTGAGCCACCTTGATGGTACCCTAACATCAAGTGTTGGACCTGAGTGTGTAGAGTTGATCTCTTGTGTGTAGAGTTGATCTCTTGTGTGTAGAGTTGATCTCTAGTGTGTTGAGTTGATCTCTTTTGTTCAGAGTTGATCTCTGGTGTGTCTTTGATTGATTTGTAAACACGGGAGTGTGAGTGAGAGGGAGTGAGCGGGGTTTCTCATATCTAAGAGTGGCTCTTAGGTAGAGATCGCACGGGTAGTGGTTAGGTGAGAAGGTTGTAAACAGGGGCTGTTAGACCTTGAACTAACACTATTGAGAGTGGATTTCCTCCCTGGCTTGGTAGCCCCCAGATGTAGGTGAGGTTGCACCGAACTGGGTTAACAATCCTCTTGTGTTATTTACTTGTTTAATCTGTTCATACGGACGCATCTAATCTGCATGTTCTGAAGTGTGATGTCGTGACATCCGGTACGACATCTGTCCCCAGTATCAGAATTTCACCTATGTTATACCAATCTTAGTTCCGAAATTTCAATTGAAAATTACTGTGAAAACAGGTGCCAAAGATAGAGGTTTGTTGAGTCTGTTTTTTTATAGTTTTTTTACTCTACTCTAAAGCCATTCTAAGTTTCTCTTTGAGTCCTTGCTTGCTTCTATGTCCATTTCATTGCTTTAATAGTTGAGTAATCCTTGAAAAATTGTCTTGTTAAAACTCCATTTGTTTAGCTTTCATTTCATTTTTTTTTTTGGTCTTTGGTTATTGCTTGTCTCTTTGTTTCCTTGTTTGTGGGTTGCCATATAGGGAATTGGAAGGAGGATTGGTGCCATCCGTTGAAGAATTTGAGTCAAGAAGAAAGGGGCCAACCACCTTAAGAGCTATTGGACTAAGAAGCGCTCCAAATTGAGTGAATCACCAAAGAGAGAACAACCACTAAAATTGAGGACCGTTTTGTAATTTTGTAATTTGCAATTTACTTACCTTTATTGCTTTCAAGTTTTGTAACAAAAAGGCTTTTCATTGGAAGTGTGTTGGGAGCCTCCAATAGGTTACCAAACTTCCATTTGTGTGTAATAATTTTAGGCAATTTTTCCTTAGGAAAGTGAGTGTTTTGTTGGGAACCTTGATTGTGGTCATCCAAACACTCTTAGGATTCACCTAGTTTACTTTTCTTGCTTACTTTCATAGCTTATTTCCTTTACCTTCCATTGTCAAACCACCTAGATAGCTTTCCTTTTACCAATTAGTTTTTTTACCTTATCTTTCACACCTCTTTTAGTGTTTATTTTGGCTAGTTTCAACCATTGTTTCTTTTACCTTTTTTTTTTCAAACCTCCAACAAGAAAGAACCACAACTTAGGAACCAACATGAGTCATCATTCATCTAGTGTTAATGGTGAGGGTACTAGTCATAAAGACACTTTATCTAGAATCTTAGATGAGTTGAGTTCCCTCAAGTTATGGAAAGAAAAACAAGAGAGAAAAGAAAAAGGAAAAAAGAGAGTGGAAGAAATAAGTCAAGATGAAAGAAAGAAAATAAGAGAGGAAGAAAGAAGAAAAATAATGAAAGAAATGAAAAGAGAAAAACATGCCTCCTATAGTAGTCGTAACTCTTGCAATAGCCTAAGTGAAGAGCTTCGTGACTATTACGAAGGAAGGCATAGGTCACATCTTAGACCTCACTCCCATAGGAGAGAAAAGGAAAGAAAGCCTCAAGAGGCTAACATTAACCTCTCATACTTCCATGGGAAGGACAATGTAGAGGCTAACTTAGTTTGGGAAATAAGGGTAGAACAACAACTTAAAAAGAAGTCTACATCAAAATCTTATGGCTCTCACTCTTATCCAAAGAAAAACAAAGGTCAAGGCATCTTAGGGGTGACACCTTCTAAGCCCAAAGATGATAAGGGGAAGACAATAGAAAAGCAAGCCCCTAAGGCTGGTATGCAAGAGAAGACTAGCTCTATAAAGTGCTTAAAATGTCTTGGAAGAGGACACATTACTTCTCAATGCCCCACCACAAAAACCATGATTATGAGGAGCCAAGACATTTATAGTAGCCAAGATGAGGCTACTACGTCACCTTCCTCTAGTGAAAGTGAAGAAGCAAAAGGGGGAGAATCTAGTGAAGAAATCTACCCCCAAGAAGAAGGACAACCTTTAATGGTTAAGGAGGAGTGTAAGGAGGTAAGTGTCTCCTCCAAGAGGTTAGTTAAGAAGGAAAGTCATTTTGAAATAAAGACAAATATTAAAGAAACTTCCCCTCTTAGACAACCTCCACATCTTCTCCTTTGTAAAAAGACACTTGTTAGCACTACCACACCTCTTGGGCTTGAGGTTATTCCTCAAGTAAAGGAGTTGTTGGATGAGGGTTTGGTTCGTAAGAGCTTAAATCCTTGTGCTTTGTTGGTTCCCAAAATAGATATTATTAGGTACCAAATCCCTACAATAAGTGATATGATGAATTTGTTGAGTGTTGCATCCCTCTTTTGTAAAATTAGTCATGCACCCAACGTCTTCATGATTCATGTACATAGGGACTCATTAGGTAGGTTTGTTCTTATTTTTGGTTTTAATACAAACTTAGGTGCTCATATGGGACACCTTAGGTTTGTCGTATTTTTTTGTAGGAATAATCAACATAAAAATACAGAGAAAGGTACGCCGTAGGAATATGGGACACCTTAGGTTTGTCGTATTTTTTTTAAATAGTGATCAAGGGGTTCCCACGGACCCTAAGGTTTGTCAAGGAGGTGAGCTTAGTTTTTAGATGGGTGTGTGTAGCTAAGCTCCAGCTTCTCAAGGAAGCTTCTCAAGGAGGTGAGCTTAGTTTCTAGATGAGTGTGTGTAGCTAAGCTCTAGCTTCTCAAGGAAGTTTTCTCAAAGAAGCTTCTCAAGGAAGTTTTCTTTAGAAAGCTTCTCAAGGAAGCTACCTAGTCTATAAATAGAAGCATGAGTAACACTTGTTGTAACTTTGATGAATGAAAGTCTAATGAGATACACTTCAAAGTTCCACTTCTCTCCCTCTTTTATTCCTTCAATTTCCTGCTCCCCCCTTCTCTCTTTCTTTTCCTCCATTAAAGAATCCTCTTCAAGCTTCTTATCCAAGGCAATTCTTGGTGGTGAAGCTCCTTCTTCCTTGGCTTATTCCCTAGTGGATGGTGCCTCCCCTCTCCTCTTCTCCTTTGCCTTCCGCTGCATCTCCATGGTGAAAAATCACCATTGAAGGACCTCATTGAAGCTCAAAAGATCCATCCTCCATTGAAGCTCCACAAGCAAGCTTCCATCAATATCACCTTCTTAAATGCATACATGGGGCACTATGCCACCAAATACGCAAGTAAGAAGATATGATTTTTCGGTCTCTCGTGTCCGTAAATGCATTCATATCATGCACCACATAAACATCTCTTCATGGCATCGTAATGGACATATCATTCCTGCATTTGTCACTTACCATATTCATGCATTGCATTTTGCATAAGTCACTTCATCACCATGCATCTGCATCTAACATGTTTTTTACCATTTGTTTTCATGTTTACTCATGCATGATCCTTGCATTTTCCTCTCCAAAACAAAAACAAAAAAGGAAGCATGAAAATTCACGTTGCATATGTTCGGGACCATGAGCCAACCATGTTGGGATCATAAACCCGTTTCACTTAAAAACAAAATGATTGAACATGGTACCTAATGCATGGTTAACTAAGAAAAGTTGTTTCTTCGGGCATCTCAATTTCATAATTACATTTGCCATTCATAGCTTAAGTATGCTCGAGTCATTCATCTCTATGAAATGTTGTCAAATTATTGGCAATTGAAATTTCCATTCCTTGGGTTATGGGGTTGAACCAAGCTCATGCTTTTACGAAAAGGTTCATCAAGTCAAGTTGAAGTATGGAAGTAACAATCTTGCAAAAAAATTGGGGCAAATGATGGATCGAGTTACATTGTTGCTCCGTCTACTGCCAAACACATTTAGGACTGTTGATGTCCTTGTTACTTCCAGTTTCACCTTGACAAAGATGTCATGGACCATGTTGAAAATCTAAATTGATTCAACCCCATGTCCTGGGTAAAAATTCGCAATACTTTAACTGTGCATCATTCACATACATCCATGTTTTTCATTGGTTGCATTGCTCATTGCATTCTTTCCTTGAAAAAATAATGAACTTAATCATTGTTAGCAAAAAGAAAAAAGCATGTTTTACGGTGCCCTTACTGAATCCGTGCTAGAGTTAGAGTAATGGGTGAAATAGAGGAGGTGCAAGAGCAGATGAATGCTGACATGGAGGCCATGAAAGAGCAAATTGCCCCAATGATGTAGGCCATGATGAGCATGAAGAAGATAATGGAAGCCAAGGCGGTTGCAGTTGCCGCTACCGGCGCTGTTGCTAAAGTGAACCCGACGCCCCCATCTAGCCTCAACCAAATGAATCATCCAACCTCAGATATGGTAGGTCTGGGAGGCAAAGAGTTGGGAGGTATGGGCGGCCCTCATTTAGTGCGAAAAACAAGCATGCCTTCCCACCATATGGCTTGCCTCCCAACTATACGCCACCCAATGTGGCATACACCCCCAATGAGAATGTCAATAACTCCACTCCTACACCCATCGAGAGCCAACAACCTCAATCTGATCATGCAAATGTCTCTTGACCCATGGGGAGACACATGAAATGCCCCACCAGAATCTAGCCAACTTCGAGTCTTGCCTCAGATATGCCAGTGAAGAGCAAGCAGTTGGTGATATACCCCTGCAAAACACTTTGGAGGGTCCTTAGTAACACCCACAACCACACCTTTTGCATTCCACAGTGGGTAAAAACCCTCATGCTATGGCAAAAATGGGAAAGTTGGATCATCTAGAGGAAAGGCTTAGAGCCATTGAAGGAGGCTGAGATTATGCCTTTACTGACATAGAAGAGTTGTTCCTAGTACCCGAACGTGGTCATTCCCAAGTTCACGGCTCTGGACTTTGACAAGTACAAGGGGACTACTTGCCCCAAGAAAGTCTTATTGGGGTAGCTGCTACCTGGTACACTAACTTGGAACCTTCCTGAGTCCATTCTTGGAAGTACCTAATGGTTGCCTTCGTTAGGCGGTATCAGTACAATTCTGATATGGCTCCAGATAGGATGCAACTACAGAACATGTGCAAAAAGGGGCACGGATCTTTTAAAGAATACGCCCAAAGGTGGAGAGATCTGGTAGCCCAAGTGGTTCCCTCAATGACAGAGAAAGAAATGATAACAATGATAGTAGACACATTTCCAGTGTTCTATTATGAAAAATGGTGGGTTACACACCTTCAAGCTTTGCGGATTTGGTCTTCGCCGGTGAAAGGATCAAAGTGGGCCTGAAAGAGGTAAATCTGACCATCCTGCTTTGATGAATGCGAAAACTGGGGCAAATGAAGAGGGTGAGAATCAAGGAGAAACCCATGTTGTGACTGCCATTGCTATACGGCCAAGTTTCCCACTAACCCAACAATGCCATTACTCAGCCAATAACAACCCTTCTCCTTACCCACCACCCAGTTATCCACAAAGGTCATCCTTAATTCAACCATAAAAACCCACCTACACACTTCCAATGACGAACACCACCTTTAGCACAAACCAAAACACCAACAAAGAAATGAATTTTGCAAACGAAAAAGCCTATAGAATTCACCCAAATTTCGGTGTCCTATGCTGACTTGCTCCCATATCCACTTGATAATTCAATGGTAGCCATAACCCCAACCAAGGTTCCTCAACCTCCATTTCTCTAAGGATACGACTCGAACGCAACATGTGCTTATCATGGAGGAGCCCCTGGGCATTCCATTGAGCATTGTAGGGCCCTGAAGCATAAGGTGCAAGGTCTAATTGATGCAGGCTGACTGAAATTTGAGGAGAATCGCTTGTTGAATCCTAACATTGGCAAGCGACACCACACATGGGGTTGTTTTGAAAGCTGTTGTTAGATGTCTCTACTGACTCATCAGGATTTTCAAGTTTATGCCATTATTATAAACCACAATTACAATGCTAAATAAAATGGATAAATTTGACCTCTTTGTCCCTCATCCTCTCATAATTACATCTTTGCTTCCACTGGAATGTGGGTGCAAGCCATTGGTTTGTTTGCTCAAGCGACATGCGCTCCTGAGTTTGGACTTCCAAGACCGTTCAATCAGAAATTACTCGTGCTACACATTTGGTGAGGATGCCGTAAACAACGAGTAAAGCAGAAAAGTTCAAAAAGAAAACGAAAAAAATCGTTTGATTGACCGTGTTTTCAAGTAAAATATAGAAGTTCATGTGACCTCATTTTATCATTCCAGAAGGTTTGTCTTTTTTAGAGAGAAGTGAGTTATCAAGAATAGGAGTCATTTTGACTTAACCTGTCAACTAAAAAAAAAAATCCTTCAACTATTTCTCATCCTTGAAAAATTCTTTTTGCGAGAATCAAACCGCCTTTTTCATTCTTCCTTGCTACAAGGTTATGAAAAAAAAACAACGATGGATACCTCAAAGCCTTACACTGGGGCAATGTAAGGCACCATGCATAAACTTCGAGCAAACCTAGGGGCAGATTAGAAGTTTTCACCCAATAGGTTCCCTGCTACAGGGTCATGACGAAAGATAACGATTGGTACCTCAAAGCCTTACACTGGGGGAATGAGGGGGCACCGTGCATGAGCCTCAAGCGAACCTAGGGGCAGATCAAAAGTTCTCACCCAACGATGTTTTTAAACAAAAAAGGCTCCAATATCATCACTCCAAAATGGTCAAGTGGCTAAATGAAATAGAACATACACTCTGAGGGAGTTCCCGGAGAGATTTGCAAAAGATAGGATAAGGTTGCATGAATTATCACCTCTTTCAAAAGGACAGTCAATCTTTGTTTTCCAAAAAAAATTAAATCAAAATCCAAACCACAAAATAGGGAAAGAATGTCATGAACATTGTAAAACTTTCCACTGCATTGCATTGTTTCATATGAAGTCCGCATTTACCAAATTTCACGACAAAGGTTGCATGCATCTGCATCCCTAAAAATCATGTTAACTGCATAGATTTCCTACATCTAATGTCCAATCTTTTGAATTTGGCATGATCGACCCTCTCAATGAGTCAATCTCTTGCTTTCTTATAACGGTGGACCCATGGGTACTAGTACCCTCACCTTCAGAGGACTACACGTCCTCGCCTTCAGAGGGCTGCACGCCCTCACCTTCAGAGGGCTACACTCCCTTACCTTCAGAGGACTACATGTCCTCGCCATCAGAGGGTCGCGTACCCTTACCTTCAGAGGACTACATGTCCTCACCATCAGAGGACTACATGTCCTCGCCTTTAGAGGACTACACGCCCTCACCTTCAGAGGGCCACACACCCTCACCGTCAGAGGAGTACACGTCCTCGGCTTCAGAGGACTACATGTCCTCACCTTCAGAGGGCTACATGCGCTCGCCTTCAGAGGACTGAATGTCCTCCTCTTCAGAGGGCTACATGCCCTCGCCATCAGAGAACTACACGTCCTCACCTTCACAGGACAGCACGTCCTCCTCTTCAGAGGGCTACACGTCCTCACCTTTAGAGGACTACACGTCGTCGCCTTCAGAGGGCTGCATGTCCTCGCCTTTAGAGGATTGCACGTGGTCGCCTTCAAAGGGTGACACGTCCTCATCTTCAGAGGGCTACACGCCCCCGCCTTTAGAGGACTACACATCCTCACCTTCAGAGGACTACACGTCCTCTCCATCAGAGGACTACACGTCCTCACCTTCAGCGGGCTGCAAGCCCTTGCCATCAAAGGACTACATGTCCTCACCTTCAGAGGGCTACACGTCCTCCTCTTCAGAGGACTTGACGTCCTCGCCTTCAGAGGGCTGCATGCCCTCACCTTCAGAGGGCTACACGTCCTCCTCTTTGGAGGACTACACGTCCTGTCCTTCAGAGGACTGGACGTCCTCACCTTCAGAGGACTATACGTCCTCCCCTTGAGAGGAATACACGTCCTCGCCTTCAGAGGGCTACCCACCCTCACCTTCAGAGGACTACACGTCCTCACCTTCAGAGGGCTACACGTCCTCGCCTTCAGAGGATTGCACGCCCTCTCCATCAAAGGGCGACACGTCCTCACCTTCAGACGGCTGCACGTCCTCGCCATTAGAGGACTACACGTCCTCACCTTCAGAGGACTACACGTCCTCGCCTTCAGCGGGCTGCACGCCCTTGCCTTCAGAGGACTACACATCCTCACCTTTAGAGGAGTACACGTCCTCGCCTTCAGAGGACTACATGTCCTCGCCATCAGAGGACTACACGTCCTTGTCTTCAGCGGGCTGCACGTCCTCGCCATTAGAGGGCTGCACGCCTTCACCTTCAGAGGGCTACATGCCCTCACCTTCAGAGGGCTACATACCCTTACCTTCAAAGGGCTACATACCCTTACCTTCAGAGGGCTTCCCGCCCTCGCCTTCAGAGGGCTACACGCCCTCGCCTTCAAAGGACTACACGCCCTTGTCTTCAGAGGATTGCACGCCCTCGCCTTCAAAGGGCGACATGACCTCACCTTCAGAGGGTTGCACACCCTCTCGCCTTTAGAGGACTTCACGTCCTCACCTTCAGAGGACTACACGCCCTCACCTTCAGAAAATATATGTATGTGCGTTTAGGTAGCGAAAATACCTTAGATATGCATGTATGTAATTTAGGTAGCAAAAAAATACCTCACAATATATATATATATATATATATATATATATATATATATATGTGTGTGTGTGTGTGTGTGTGTGTGTATGTATGTATATTTAGGTAGCAAGATACCTTGGATACGCATGTATATAGCAAAAATACCTCACAAAAATATACATATGTTTAGGTAGCAAAATACCTCATGAAAAAAAAAACAGAAAAAGTAAAATAAAAATAAAATTGTCTAGCAGAAAAGCCAGCACGCTTTTGAAAAGAAATAACTTCCAACTTTTCTTTTGAAAAAGATTCACTGAAGGGTGAATGCTGCGAAAATTTCTTGAAACACCCAAAATGGACTCGGATGAATGCATGAATTGATAAAGGAGCATATTTTGGAAACAGCAGGGTTACTTAAGTAGGGAAAATGAACCCTGAGCCCTAGTGTTGCATGACCATAAGAACTTGATGCTTGAGTGTCCACATAGGTGCATGCATGACCAGTTTTGCATAAAATTTCCTAATCATCATTGTTGCATGTGTATCATGGAAATAATGTGGGACATCTCCTTTATCCTTGAACCGCTGGCCAAACCAATACCCTGGCATATATCACGTCCAGCTGTTCTACAAGCCTTAAGCCAAAATCCTAAACCTTGACCCAGGGTGAGAATGCCCATCCTTGCTCTCAAAAGAAAACAAAACAAAAAAAATTTCCCGATCAGGGGTCGGAAGAAAGCAAAAGAAGAAAATCCCCAATCAAAGATTGGGAGAAAAAAAAGAAAGAAAATTCCCGATCAAAGATCGGAAGAAAACAGAAGAAATATGCTGAAAGGTCTTTGGGCCAGACAATATATGAACAATACAGAATTGTCACCACCAAATAAGGAAAGAAAGGAAACCACGACCTGAAGTGGTCCTCTCCCTTTGATTGCCAACCAAAATCCTGTGCGACAGTGACTTTCTCGCCTCGCACTAAACAAGAAAAGAAAAGAAAAAGGCCAAAACACTCAAAGCCAAATTTCCCACAAAAAAAAAAACCCATTCCCAAGAAGAAGTCCTATTGATCCATGATCACGCATGTAATCTTTGATTTGATAGGAGATGATTTGCAAAATCAAGTCATGACATATCAATGGTTCGAAATTAGGATGAAACACTTACCTGTGTGAGATTGATACACTTTGAGTGATTTTCTTCTATTTTTGTTGGACCCAGTGTTTCCTCTAGATGATCGTTTAGAAACGAAACGCTAACATTCGAAATCTCATTTATGGTTATGATAAAATTTCATTAGCATACTCTCCTTCCCCAATAGACGCATTGATTTCCATCAAAAATTATATGTTGCTCTGATCAGTTGGGAGTTTTGTTTCTTTACTAAAGCATGTTCACATTTTAGTTAAAGAACACTGAGACTATTTTAGTCCCACACAGTTAGCAAGAACTACGTAGGTCTGAGTTCCTCATCGCAAATTGAGGATTGTAGGGGCAAAAGCCCTGCTTTTGTCGACCACCCTACCTTTTACTACCGTGACCCAAGAGTTCGGTGGCATGCGGAGACGCCCGACGGTAACCCGCACACACCCTTTGATATCTAGTGACCCAAGAGTCCAGTAGCATGTGGAGACACCTTACGGTTATTCACACCTCGTCATTCGGAGACCCCAAGTCGGACTGACAAGCAAAGACCAATGTGGTCATCTACACCCTTTTCGGAGATGTCAGCATCTTCCGGTAGAGACTATTTTAGTCTCGCACTTCTTTAGAAAGAACTACGTAAGTCTAAGTTCCTCATCACAAATTGAGGATACATAGGAGCAAGAGCCTCGCTTTTGTCAACCGCCCCACACTTTTTGTTATCCTGACCCGTGAAGTCAGGTGACATGTGGAGATACACAAGTAATTATCCGCACAGACAATTTCTGTCAATCCTGACCCATGAAGTCAGGTGACATGCGGAGATGCACAAGTAATTATCCGCACAGACAATTTCTGTCAATACTAACCCGTGAAGTTCGGGGGCAGGCGGAGATACCCAAGTGGTTATCCGTATAAACACTTTTTCGATATCCGTAAGACTCAAAGCATGATAGCATGCAGAGACTAACGTCGTCTTCTGCACCCTTTGTCAATCGCGGCCAACGATTCTGTTGACACGCGGAGATTTACGTCGTCTTTCGCGCTGTATGTCATACTGACACGTGAAGTCAGGTGACGTGTGGAGATACACAAGTAATTCTCCGCACAGAGAATTTCTGCCAATACTAACTGATGCAATCCTACCCCGCAAGGGCATTGGATAGAAAACTCCAAGTAGATTGGGCCAGAGATGCAAGAGAAGGCCCTAGGGTTCTTATGAGCCTTAGGGTAGATTTCGGGCCCATGGGCTAAGTACGAGCCCACTTATCTTTGTAAATATTAGATTAAGGTTTCATTATTTTTGGAGCTTGTATTTAGGGCTCCATAATGTAGGTAGGGTACCCTAAAAATATAGGATTTTTCAGCCCTTGTATTTTAGGGCACCTAGACTAGTTTTTGTATTAGGGGTAGTTTTGTAATTTCACATGCACTAAGTGGATATTTGATGTGTGTGGTTGGAAATAAATTTAATTGAATTGGTAGAAGCCCAATCCAATTAAATTTTAGAGGGGGAGGTGAGCATTTGCTTACTACACCCCATTGCCACATCATATAGTCACACTTTGTGCATGTCCTTCATGCTTTTCATGCCTCATGACACCTAAGCACACTTAGTGGAGAATCTTGGAATTGATCTTGGATTAGTGGGCTAAACCATAACTAAAATTCACTAATCATAATTAGTGAAATTTTGGCTCCAAAGTTTGGCTCCACAAATTCAATTTCAAATTCAAGTGAAATTTGAATTTCCCTCCAATTTTGTGTGACACTTAGGCTATAAATTGAGGTCATGTGTGTGCATTTTTTTGAACTTTGATCATTTGAATATTAACTTCAGATTTTAGAGCTCTTTTTGAGGACAAAATTTCGTGCTTTTGTCTCCCTCTCCCTTTATTCATCTCCTTCTTCCTCCAAGCTCTTATCCATGGCCTCCTATGGTGGTGAGCTTCTTCTAGACTCATCTTCTCCTTGAAGTGGCATCTCCTCTCTCTCTTCCTTCTCCATTCCGCTGCCATTTATCTTCCAAGAAGCAAAGGAATCCATTGATGAAGAAGATCCTAGGCCTACAAGCTCCAATGGAGCTTGCATCATGTGGTATCAAGAGCATCTTCATCTAGGTGATGTTCTTTTGCTTCCTCTATCTTTTTGTTCGGTGAATTCTCTTTAATTCCTTGTTCTTCATTTTATTCTCCATGTATATCCTCCATTGTCTTGTGGTTTGGTGCTGTTTATAGTATATTCAAAAAAATAAACCGATTAAATCTTAGATCTACACTTGTTCTTGCATTTCTATGGTTCAAATTTTGTAGATCTACTCTTGAATCTTGTCTTTGTGTTGATTTTAGGTTCTATCATTTTTCATTCATAATATTCATGTGCTGAACCTTAGATCTAAATTTTCTTCCAAAATATTGATTAGAAAAAAAAAACACAAAAATCTAAGTGTAAATCACTTAATCCATGTTGTCTTAGAGTCATGTTTAGTCATAGTATGTCACATTATGTTCTAAGTTTGTGTTGAATTTTTATTTTGTTGATTGAATTCTAGATACATTTGTTCATGTATTCTTGTCATTCTTAGCCTATCTTTTGAATTTTTAGTCTAATTCATGCATGTTATTTAGTTCATAACATGTTCTAAATCAATTCCTAGAAGTAGTCTTGTTGTTGAACTCTTTTTTGTTTTCTAAGATTCCTACATGATGCCTATGATGAAGTTGAGTTGTGGTGCTGAGTTGTGGCTGGATTTGTGAATCAAATAAGTCTTAAGCTCTCTTGAATTGTGTTATTCAAGATAATTGAGCATAAGCAAACACAAATTGTAACTATCCAAGCCTTAAGCAACATAAACACTACTCTTGATTTCTAGGTTGAAATCGCTGGTGCTGGCAGCTTGAATATACGAACTTGTATAAATTACTGGGAATTGGTCACTATGTTTTTTGAGCTGAAACTTTTGCTGAATTTTTTAGACATCTGGACCAAAATTATAAAAAAAGAACCAAGCGATTTGGATTAAAGGAAAAAATAAGAAAAATCTCACAACTTGGCAGAAAAATCAGTGTCCAGGAAAAAAAAGAAAAGTGAAAGGAAAGTGTGCTTGTTGTTTTGGCTCAAAATTTGTTCTATAATTGGTGCCTATTTTATACCAATCCTAGTTCTGAAATTTCAATTGAAAATTATTGTGAAAACAAGTGCCAAAACTAGAGGTTTCTTGAGTCTTTTTTTTTTAGAGTTTTTCTACTCTACTCTAGAGCCATTCTAGGTTTCTCTTTGAGTCCTAGCTTGCTTTTTTGTGCTTTTCATGGCTTTAATTGTTGAATAATCCTTGGAAATTTGTCTTGTTAAAACTCTATTGGTTTAGCTTTCATTTCATTTTTTTTGGTCTTTGCTTATTGCTTGTCTCTTTGTTTCCTTGCTTGTGAGTTGCCATATAGGGAATTGGAAAGGAGGATTGGTGCCATATCTTGAAGAATTTGAGTCAAGAAGCAAGGGGCCAACCACCTTAAGAGCTATTGGACTAAGAAGCACTACAAATTGAGTGAAACACTAAAGAGAGAATAGCCACCACAATTGAGGACTTTTTTTCTTTGTAATTTTGTAATTGGCAATTTGCTTTGCTTTCAAATTTTGTAACAAAAAGGTCTTTCATTGGAAGTAAGTTGGGAGCCTCCGCTAGGTCACCCTACTTCCATTTGTGTGTAATAATTTTAGGCAATTTCCCCTTAGGATAGTGAGTGTTTTGTTGGGAACCTTAAATGAGGTCATCCAAACACTCTTAGGATCCGCCTAGTTTGCATTTCTTGCACTTTAATTTCTTGCTTACTTTCATAGCTTATTTCCTTTACCCTCCATTGTCAAACCGCCTAGATAGCTTGCCTTTTACCAATTAGTTTTTACCTTATCTTTCACACCTCTTTTAGTGTTTATTTTGTCTAGTTTCAACCATAGTTTCTTTTACCTTTTTTTCAAACCCCCAACAAGAAAGAACCATAACTTAGGAACCAACATGAGTCTTCATTCTTCATCTAGTGTTAATGGTGAGGGTTCTACTCCTAAGGACCCCTTGTATAAGATATTAGATGAGTTGAGATCCCTTAAGTTGTGGAAAGAAAAACAAGAGAGAAAAGAAAAAGGTAAAAAAAGAGTGGAAGAAATAAGTCAAGATGAAAGAGAGAAAATAAGAGAGGAAGAAAGAAGAAAAATAAGGAAAGAAATGAAAAGAGAAAAACATGTCTCCTATAGTAGTCATAACTCTTGCAAGAGCCTAAGTGAAGAACTTCGTGACTATTATGAAGGAAGGCATAGGTCACATCTTAGACCTCACTCCCATAGGAGAGAAAATGAAAGAAAGCCTCAAGAGGTTAACATTAAACTCCCATACTTCCATGGGAAGGACAATGTAGAGGATAATTTAGATTGGGAAATAAGGGTAGAGCAACAACTTAAAAGGAAGTCTACTTCAAAATCTTATGGCTCTCACTCTTATCCAAAGAAAGACCAAGGTCAAGGAATCTTAGGGGTGAGACCTTCTAAGCCCAATGATGATAAGGGGAAGACAATAGAAGAGCAACCCCCTAAGGCTAGTATGCAAGAAAAGACTAGCTCCATAAAGTGCTTTAAATGTCTTGGAAGAGGACACATTACTTCTCAATGCTCCACCAAGAAAACCATGATTATGAGGAGCCAAGACATTTATAGTAGCCAAGATGAGGATACTACTTCACCTTCCTCTAGTGAAAGTGAAGAAGCAAAAGGGGAAGAATCTAGTGAAGAAATCTACCCCCAAGAAGAAGGAAAACATTTAATGGTTAAGGAGGAGTGTAAGGAGGTAAGTGTCTCCTCCAAGAGGTTAGCTAAGAAGGAAAGACATTTTGAAATAAAGACAAAATTAAAGAAATTTCCCTTCTTAGACAACCTCCACATTTTCTCCTTTGTAAAAAGACACTTGTTAGCATTGCCACATCTCTTAGGCTTGAGTTTATTCCTCAAGTAAAGGAGTTGTTGGATGAGGGTTTGGTTCGCAAGAGATTAAATCCTTGTGCTTTGTTGGTGCCCAAAATAGGTATTATTAGGCACCAAATCCCTAAAATAGGTGGTGTGATGAATGCTTTGGGTGGTGCAACACTCTTTTGTAAAATCACTCGTGCACCCAACATCTTCATGATTTGTGTACATAGGGACTCATTAGGTAGGTTTGTTCTTATTTTTAGTTTCAATACAAACTTAGGCACTCATATGGGACACCTTAGGTTTGTTATACTTTTTGGTAGGAATAATCAACATGAAAATACAGAAAAAGGTATGTTCTATTGCTTTACTTTTCTTAATTTTTTAAATTGTGATCAAGGGGTTCCCATGAACCCTAAGAGAATAAAGGTCATTCCTGAGTGGCTCGCTCCACCAAGTGTAAGAAAAATTTGGGGCTTCCAAGACTTAACAAACTTTTACAAAAGGTTTGCCCCATATTTTTCTATACTTGTAGCACCAATCATTGAGTTGGTGAGGAACCATGTTCCTTCATGGGAAGATGCCCATGACATGAGTTTTCAGACCTTACCTTACATCAACATACTAAACACCACTAATGCATATGTTTTTGTTCTTTTTACAGGTGTTGAGGAAAAAAGCCCAGAGTTTCAAGAACCTCGGGATTTGAGGTCAAATCCTTTTCAAGGGGGAGGGAATGATGCAATCCTACCCCGCAAGGGCATTGGATAGAAAACTCCAAGTAGATTGGGCCAGAGATGCAAGAGAAGGCCCTAGGGTTCTTATGAGCCTTAGGGTAGACTTCGGGCCCATGGGCTAAGTACGAACCCACTTATCTTTGTAAATATTAGATTAAGGTTTCATTATTTTTGGAGCTTGTATTTAGGGCTCCATAATGTAGGTAGGGTACCCTAGAAATATAGGATTTTTCAGCCCTTGTATTTTAGGGTACCTAGACTAGTTTTTGTATTAGGGGTAGTTTTGTAATTTCAAGTGCACTAAGTGGATATTTGATGTGTGTGGTTGGAAATAAATTTAATTGAATTAGTAGAAGCCCAATCCAATTAAATTTTAGAGGGGGAGGTGAGCATTTGCTTACTACACCCTATTGCCACATCATATAGTCACACTTTGTGCATGTCCTTCATGCTTTTCATGCCTCATGACACCTAAGCACACTTAGTGGAGAATCTTGGAATTGATCTTGGATTAGTGGGCTGAACCATAACTAAAATTCACTAATCATAATTAGTGAAATTTTGGCTCCAAAGTTTGGCTCCACAAATTCAATTTCAAATTCAAGTGAAATTTGAATTTCCCTCCAATTTTGTGTGACACTTAGGCTATAAATAGAGGTCATGTGTGTGCATTTTTTTGAACTTTGATCATTTGAATATAAACTTCAGATTTCAGAGCTCTTTTTGAGCACAAAATTTCGTGCTCTTCTCTCCCTCTCCCTTCATTCATCTCCTTCTTCCTCCAAGCTCTTATCCATGGCCTCCTATGGTGGTGAGCTTCTTCTAGACTCATCTTCTCCTTGAAGTGGCGTCTCCTCTCTCTCTTCCTTCTCCATTCCGCTTCCATTTATCTTCCAAGAAGCAAAGGAATCCATTGATGAAGAATATCCTAGGCCTACAAGCTCCAATGGAGCTTGCATCACTAACCCGTGAAGTTAGGGGGCAGACGAAGATACAAAACTAATTTTCCCCACAGACAATTTCTATCAATACTAACCCGCGAAGTTAGGGCGCAGGCGGAGATACCCAAGTGGTTATCCGTATAAATACTCTTTCGCTATCCGTAAGACTCAAAGCACGATAGCATGCAGAGACTGACGTCGTCTTCTGCACCCTTTGTAATTCACGGCCAACTAGCCCGTTGACACGCAGAGATATACGTCGTCTTCCGTGCTATCTGTCATACTGCCCCGTGAAGTTAGGTGGCATGCGGAGATACACAAGTAATTCTCCGCACAGACAATTTCTGCCAGTACTAACCCATGAAGTTAGGGGGCAGGCAAAGATACACAAGTAATTCTCTGCATAGACAAATCTATCAATACTAACCCGTGAAGTTAGGGAGCAGGTGGAGATACCCAAGTGGTTATCCGTATAAACACTCTTTCGCTATTCGTAAGACTCAGAGCCCGATAGCAAGCAGAGACTAACATCGTCTTCTGCACCTTTTGTCATCCTGACCCGTGAAGTCAGGTGACATGCGGGGTTACTGTATGGTTGCCCGCACCTTTCGTCAACCAGGGGCAAACGAACCCGTTGACACGCAGAGACTAACATTGTCTTCTGCACCTTTTGTCGTCCTGACCCGTGAAGTCAGGTGACATGCGGGGTTACCGTATGGTTACCCGCACCTTTCGTCAACCAGGGGCAAACAAGCCCGTTGACACACAGAGACTAACATCGTCTTCTGCACCTTTTGTCGTCCTGACCCGTAAAGTCAGGTGACATGCGGGGTTACCGTAAGGTTACCCACACCTTTCGTCAACCAGGGACAAACGAGCCCGTTGACACGCAGAGACTAACATTGTCTTCTGCATCTTTTGTCGTCCTGACCCGTGAAGTCAGGTGACATGCGGGGTTATCGTATGGCTCACCGCATCTTTCGTCAACCAGGGGCAAACGAACCCGTTGACACGCAGAGACTAAGATCGTCTTCTACAGCTTTTGTCATCCTAACTCGTGAAGTTAGGTGACATGCGGGGTTACCATATGGCTACCCGCACCTTTCGTCAACTAGGGGAAAACGAGCCCGTTGACGTGCAGAGACTAACATCGTCTTCTCCGCCTCTTGCCATCCAGGGACAGCGAGTCAGGTGGCAGGCGGAGATACCTTAAGGTCATCCGCACCTTTCGTCAACCGAGGGGAACGAATTTGACGGTATCAGGATGATGTTGGTCATTCGGTTCTGATTATTTTCAATATTTTTGCAGGTTTTACACTCGTTGTCCGGAAACATTCAAGCCTGACGACGCGCGAGATTCTTCTCTGCTGGGCGGGGGCAATTGAGTGTGATGGCGTAGGGAAGTGTCGTGGTTGTCCAAATTTGTCACTTTCAAGATGCTGAAGTTTGTTGACGCTTCTGATGCCTTTTCTTTCTTTCTGAATGATAGTTTCCGCTGGTCGGGATATTAACCAGTCGAATGATGTTCCGCTCGAACGAAATTAGTGTCTTATCTTTACTTCGCTTTTATCTTCAATAAAAGATAAGTAAAGAGGGGCAACTGTCACACCCTAATTTCATCCGGGGATCATTGTTTGGTGGCATGAAACCTTCGCTTGACCGCCTCGAGGTACTTAACATCCATCGTTAGGTAATCCGCAAAGTTTCGCGACATTCTTGCACAATCCCTAAAGTTCCACAACATTTCAGAAGTCAAGAAGAGCCTTGTTGCGTAATTCGTAAAGTTTCACAACATTCCGGAAAGGAAATGGGTGTCGTTACGTAATCTGTAAATTTCCGTAATGTTTCGGGAAGAAACCGGTAAAAAACACGAAAATGAGAGTGTATTTAGCAAAGTGGGGTGTGTGTAAATAAATAGGAGTGCATTAAGCAAAGGGGGGGTGAACTTATCAAGATCCTCCACGTTTTGTTGGAAAATGGTTTCCAGAGCTTCCGAGGCTTTCGTAATGCTTCCGTAAAATTCCTAAAACTTTGAGTAAGCCTATTTCACTTAATATTGGTGAAAGAGAAGAGGAAAAAGAGGGAAATCAAGTCCTATATGCTTTCGTAATGCTTCCATAAAATTCCCATAACCCTAAATAAGCATATTTCACTTAATATGGGTGAGAAGGAATAGAAAAAAAGAATAAAGTCAAGTCCTATATGCTTCCGTAAGGCTTCCCTAACTTTTCAGTAAATTGCGAAAGAAGGGGGGGTGCACTTATCAAGATGGGTTGCAAATAGCAATTTTCAAATTTTCGAATCTGAGCCCTTCCAGAGTATTTTCGAAGCAGGGTTAATAATAAAATAATCAAAATATCTTTGAATAAAATAATCAAAAAAATTAATCGGACGTTTTTCTTTGAAAGTTTCCTTGAATGAATTGACTAATAACCAAAGTGGAACTAAGGCTAAAATCAACTCACAAATCAAGCTTTGTCCACAAAAGTCACTTAAAACCATTTTAAGGTCCAACGCCTTAAACGGTCCTCTTTGCTTTTATCGGTTAACATGGACCGTTCAAAAGCATAAAATCAACCCATAACTTTACCGCTTTTGCAAGAACTACGTAGGTCTGATTTCCTCATCGCAATTGAGGATACATAGGAGCAAAATCCCTGCTTTTATCGACCACCCCAAGAGATCATTAATGGTCCAATGCCTTAACGTTTCTCTCCTTTCAAAAACAAGAGATTGTTAATGGTCCAACGCCTTAATGTTTCTCTCCTTTCAAAACCAAGAGATCGTTAATGGTCCAACGACTTAACGTTTCTCTCCTTTCAAAAACAAGAGATCATTCATGGTCCAACGCCTTAACGTTTCTCTCCTTTCAAAAACAAGAGATCGTTAATGGTCTAACGCCTTAACGTTTCTCTCCTTTCAAAACCATGAGATCGCTAATGGTCCAATGCCTTAACGTTTCTCTCCTTTCAAAATCAAAAGATCGTTTAATGGTCGAACGCCTTAAATGACCTTTTGTTCGGTTAAAATATATCTTGCTAAAAAAGATAAAAACAACTTAACCAACGTTTAGTTCTCAAAGAACTACGTAGGTCTGATTTCCTTATCACAATTGAGGAATACGTAGGAGCAAGGGAAACACCCTTGTCGACCACAAAAAGATAAAAAATACAAAAAAAACATAAAATCACAAAAAGACATAAAAAGGGAAAATAGAACATTTTGAAGTCATATTTGCTCACTTGATTAAAGGCTACCATCCTTTGTGATGGATGCGTGGGGTGCTAATACCTTCCCCGTGCGTATATACAACTCCCGAACCTTTCACACTTAAAGTTCATAGACCACACCTTTCTGGTTTTTTCGACGTTTTCCTCGAATAAAAGTTGGTGGCGACTGCACGCATTTTCCTCCCTTGGAAGACGCACCCGTGAGCCCCGCGTCGCCCTCCCACCGAAGGGTAGGTTGCGACAGTAATCAATTACCAGATAGTAGTAATCGATTACTAGTGTTTTAAAACGTTAAGATTTTCAAAATTCAAAATGAAGAGTCACATCTGTTGATGTGTAATCGATTACACCTTTATGGTAATCGATTACCAGTGACTATTTTAGAAAAATTCATTTCCAAAAGTGACATTTCTTCAAGTGACTTGTTTCTGAAGATTCTTTCAAAAGTCATAACTTCTTAAGTGATAAGTTTTAAAGGAATTGACAAGAGTTACAAGTTTTGACTTGAGTCATCAAGAAACTATAAATATGTGACCTTGGCATGAAACATAAAATTCATCTCCATCATCTATTTCAATCATTCTATCTTTCAATCTATCTTTCAACATCTTCTTTCATTTCTTTCAGAACTTTTTGATTTCATCTTCTCTTCATCTTTCTAAAAGTTTTTGTTCAAAACTTTCTCTTCCAAGAAAAGTTATTTGTTAAAAAACTTGTGCTATTCATCTTTTTCATTCTCTTCTCCCTTTGCCAAAAAGAATTCGCCAAGGACTAACCGCCTGAATTCTTTTTGTGTCTCTCTTCTCCCTTTTCCAAAAGAACAAAGGACTAATCGTCTGAATTCTTTTGTGTCTCCCTTCTCCCTTTTCAAAGAATTCAAAACGACATAGTCTGAGAATTCTTTTGATTCTTCCCTTTCCCTAAAACAAAAGATTTCAAAGGACTAACCGCCTGAGAATTCTTTTGTTTCCCCCTTCATAAAGTTTCAAAGGAATAACCGCCTGAGAACTTTGTCTTAACACATTGGAGGGTACATCCTTTGTGGTACAAGTAGAGGGTACATCTACTTGGGTTGTTGTGACTGAGAACAAGAGAGGGTACATCTCTTGTGGATTAGTTCTATTGGAGGGTACATCCACTAGGTTGTTCAAAGAGAACAAGGGAGGGTACATCCCTTGTGGATCTTTGCTTGTAAAAGGATTTTTACAAGGTTGAAAAGAAATCTCAAGGACCGCAGGTCGCTTGGGGACTGGATGTAGGCACGGGTTGTTGCCGAACCAGTATAAAACTCTTGTGTTTGTCTTCTTCTTCCCTACACTCTTTAATTTCCGTTGTGCACTTTAATAATTGCTTTTACTTTTGGTTAAGTTTTTATTTCTATTCTTTATTTTCTTAACAACATAGTAAAAGCCTAAGAAGGGTAGATTTTTAATTAGTAAAGGTTCAGTAATAATTAATTCAACCCCCCCCCCCCCTCTTTATTATTTTGAGGCCACTTGATCCAACAAGTGGTATCAGAGCAGGTATCTTGTAGAAAGTTTAACCACTTCAAGATTCATGGCCTCTTCAAATCCTTTGTTTCTTAAAGGAAGTTCCATTCATGGACCACCCATTTTCAATGGTGAGGGTTACCATTATTGGAAAACCCATATGCAAATTTTCATTGAAGCCATAGATTTAAACATTTGGGAAGCAATAAAAAATAGGACTATACATACCCATTGTAGTATATGTAAGCACAAGCACCACAACACAAAAACCTAGAGATAAGTGGACAGAAGAAGATAGAAGAAGAATCCAGTATGATCTTAAAGCCAAAAACATTATTACTTCAGCCCTAGGAATAGATGAGTATTTTATAGTGTCAAATTGCACAAATGCCAAGGAGATGTGGGATACACTCCAACTTACACATGAAGGAACTACTGATGTAAAAAGATCTAGAGTTAGTACCCTTACACATGATTATGAATTGTTTAGGATGAACCCTAATGAAAACATCCATAGCATGCATAAAAGATTTACACATATAGTTAATCATCTTGCCTCTTTTGGAAAAATCTTCCCTAATGAAGATTTAATTAATAAAATTTTAAGATGCTTAAGTAGGGAATGGTAGCCCAAGGTAACTGTTATTTCTGAATGTAAAGATCTCTCTTCTATGTCTCTTGCTACTCTGTTTGGAAAATTGCAAGAACATGAAATGGAACTCCAACGTCTAAATCAAAATGAAGAAACCGACAAAAAGAAGAGAAGTATAGCACTTAAAGCCTCATCATCAATACAAGAAGAAAATGAAGAAGAAGATTCAGATGATGAAGAAGACTTCTCACTCTTTGTGAAGAAGTTCTAGAAATTTGTCAAGAGAAGAAGAATAGAGAGGCGTCAGAACTTTAACAATGGAAGAAGATCACAAGAAGACTCTCAAGTTCTTAGATGTTACAAATGCAACCAACTTGGTCACATCAAAGCTAATTGTCCTTCAAATGAAGAATGGCCTGAGAAAAGTTATAAGAAAAGGTATGATGAAAGAAGTACCAAGAAGGCCTACATTGCATGGGACGACAATGATTCATCCGATGGTTCAAAAAAGGAGATCAATCTTCTAACCAAGGATTATGACAGTGATGAGAACTTCTCTCAATAAGTTTAAACAAAAAGCAAGAGTATGACTTTCATCTTCAAAGATCTAGACACCTTTAATCATGAAAAAATTAACATCAAAACCATTCTCTTTTGAAATTTTATTTTGATTGATATTTCTCTTTCAATTAATTTGATTATGATGACTAACAAACTTTTATTTGTTTATCCTGATTGATTGAAATTGTGAGTATGTGGTTAAATGTTCTTGATTGAGTTATTTTTTTTCTTTCCTTTCTCAAAGCATGAAGTCTACTTTTAAGTATTTTGATAATGTCTATGATTATTATTTTTCAATACTTATGTTGATTGTTTTTTATACAATTTCATGTATACATGATTTTCTAATTATGCATGTTTTTGAATATGTATTACTTGATTAAGATTCATTCATAAAGTATTTTTAAAATATATATATTTTCTTTAAGAAAGTATTTTGATACTCATTCAAATTGTTTTCTTAAAAATCAATCAGCTTTTATTTTTTGGCTAAAATGCTCTTTGGTAATCGATTACCATATTAGTGTAATCGATTACAGGCAATTATTTTTGGCTAATATGCTCTCTGGTAATCGATTACCATATTAGTGCAATCGATTACCACGCTTCCTTGCACCTATATATACAAATTTCAAAATCAGAAATCTGCAACCTCTCTTATTTTCGAAAACCCTCGTTCCCAATTCTCTTTTCTGCCATATCTCACTCATTTCTTGTCCAAATCACTCCCCACAAAGCCCAAACTTCATCTTTTTTCATTCTCTTTCATTTGAAATGATTGAAATTTCAAAAAATATCTTCAAATGGTGGAACCATCAAAGAAGAGAAAGGGTTCTTCAAGTCAGAGTCAACGACATTCCAAGACTCAAGAAACACCAATTCCTTCCTTTATTCCCTCTGCCTCATTGTTTTCATCCGAAGAACATCGGATACGATACACAAATCTCTTTTCTTCTCGCTCTATTGTTGATCCAAAATTCATTGATATGGATTTCTTTTCAAATGAGAGTTTTGAATGCATTCAGGCATTTCAAAACTCCAATCTTATTCCTTTCATGTCTTTAAAATTGCCTGTTTACTTTGAGTTAGTCAAAGCCTTCTATTCAAACCTTGAAATCCAAGAAGGCACTTTAATTTCTGAAGTTTATGGGATTAAAATGGTCATTGACCAATCCCTATTCTATGAGTTAACCCAATTATCCAGTGAAGGTGTACCATTTGAAAGTACACTGATTGATGATTGGAAATATGAATTTTCTGTGCATGATGTACGCTGGTTGGTTTGCACCAACCAAGCGGATATGACCGGAAGGCTTCTTGCCGGTTCATTGGCTTTTGAGAGTCGCATCCTTCATTACCTTATTGTTCATATCTTGCTTCCAAGATCTTCAAACCTTGCACAAGTTTCTGAAGAAGATCTTATTGTTATGTGGGCTTTTCATAAAGGCCGACAAATTGATTGGGCACACTTAGTCCAATATCGCATGCATAAGGCATTGTGATTAAATGCTCCATTGCCATATCCACTGTAGAAGCAAATGACTTTGGTGTTTTGATGATGATCATGATGATTTGATGCAAATGATGCAAATGGGCTTTTCAAGTTTAAATTCAAGACAATGATTCAAGAATACAAGCCACAACATCAAGATGATCACTAGTGTTTTAGGAAGGGAATTCCTAATTGATATAACAAAAGGTTTGGCCAAGTAATTTGAGTTAAAAAGTGTTTTTCAAGAGATTTACTCTCTGGTAATCGATTACCAGAGGATGTAATCGATTACCAGTGGCCAAAAATGGTTTACAACAGCTACTAAATATTTGAATTCAAATTTTACACTGTGTAATCGATTACACCATATTGGTAATCGATTACCAGCAGTTAATAAACGTTTTAATTCGAATATTAAAGCCTGTAATCGATTACACAATTATTGTAATCGATTACCAGAGGAGATTTTCAGAAAATAACTTTCAAGAGTCACATCTATTCAAATGGTTTATGAATGGCCATCAAAGGTCTATTTATATGTGACTTGGAAACACGAATAAAGAGAGTTTTTGATTGCCCAAAAAGTTTTATCCTCTCAAAAAGATTAAGAGAGTTTTTCTAAATTGAAATGTCTTATCCTCTCAAAGATTCCTTGGTCAAACACTTGCATATTCAAATAAGGAATTGTGATTGATCTTCATTGTACAATCTGTCTCTTTCAAGAGAGATTTCTTCTTCTTTTCTTTTTACTTCCGAAAAGGGGTTAAGAGACCGAGGGTCTCTTGTTGTAAAGGATTCCTGAACACAAGGGAAGGGTTGTCCCTGTGTGATTCAGACTTTGTAAAAGGATTTTACAAAGAGAGTGGAAAATCTCAAGTGGGTTGCTTGAGGACTGGACGTAGCCACAGGAAGTGACCGAACCAGTATAAATCAAGTTTGCATTTCTCTCTTCCCTTATGTTAGTGCTTAGCTTTACTGAGTTTTAAAAGATTGGCTAAAATTTTGTTAAAACATAAGCACTTAGACAATGAAGGAAAGCTGGAGTTGCTGCACATGATGTCCAACGTTATGTCAAGGAATCAGATTGGGCTGCACAATACACAAGGCAAGATAAAATGTCAAATGAAGAATTGAAGCTGCAGGATCCACGATGTCGGATACGATGTCCAGGACATCCTGCCCGAAAATACTGGACACATAAATCTGTTATATCTTTAACAGATTAATGTGCAGTTAGCAACAGATTTGGCGATCTATCTTTAGGAACGAATTAAAAGATAATTAAAGTTCGAATTACAAACTTGAATAGTTCGTTCAGGGATTAAAGATTAAAGATAAAAACTAAAAGATCAAACTTTATCTTTTAGTTCTTTAAGTGCAGATTTTTCAGGAGAATGATAGATCTCATCCAGCGCAAGTTGTTGCAGCCCAGATACGCACACTGCTATATAAACATGAAGGCTGCACGAGTTTTCTACCAAGTCCGAGATTGAAGAGTTATTTTGTGAGTTTTGGGACTTGAGTGTTTTGTGAGCCACCTTGATGTTACCCTAACATCAAGTGTTGGACCTGAGTGTGTAGAGTTGATCTCTATTGTTCAGAGAGCAATCTCTGGTGTGTCTTTGATTTGTTTGTAAACACGGGTGAGTGATTGAGAGGGAGTGAGAGGGGTTCTCTTATCTAAGAGTGGCTCTTAGGTAGAAGTTGCACGGGTAGTGGTTAGGTGAGAAGGTTGTATACAGTAGCTGTTAGATCTTCGAACTAATACTATTTTAGTGGATTTCCTCCCTGGCTTGGTAGCCCCCAGATGTAGGTGACGTTGCACCGAACTGGATTAACAATTCTCTTGTGTTATTTACTTGTTTAATCTGTTCATACGGTCATATACAAGCTGCATGTTCTGAAGCGCGATGTCGTGACATCCTGTACGACATCTGTCCCCAGTATCAGAATTTCAATTGGTATCAGAGCGGGCACTCTAAATCACTGAGTGAGATCTAGGGAGATAAATTCTGATGAACATGGAGAGAGAAGGAGGACCAGTGAACAGACCACCAATTCTGGATGGGACCAACTATGAATACTGGAAAGCAAGGATGGTGGCCTTCCTCAAATCACTGGATAGCAGAACCTGGAAAGCTGTCATCAAAGGCTGGGAACATCCCAAGATGCTGAACACAGAAGGAAAGCTCACTGATGAATTAAAGCCAGAAGAAGACTGGACAAAAGAAGAAGACGAATTGGCACTTGGAAACTCCAAAGCCTTGAATGCCCTATTCAATGGAGTTGACAAGAATATCTTCAGATTGATCAACACATGCACAGTTGCCAAGGATGCATGGGAGATTCTGAAAACCACTCATGAAGGAACCTCCAAAGTGAAGATGTCCAGATTGCAACTATTGGCTACAAAATTCGAAAATCTGAAGATGAAGGAGGAAGAGTGTATTCATGACTTCCACATGAACATTCTTGAAATTGCCAATGCTTGCACTGCCTTGGGAGAAAGGATGACATATGAAAAGCTGGTGAGAAAGATCCTCAGATCTTTGCCTAAGAGATTTGACATGAAAGTCACTGCAATAGAGGAGGCCCAAGACATTTGCAACATGAGAGTAGATGAACTCATTGGTTCCCTTCAAACCTTTGAGCTAGGACTCTCAGATAGGACTGAAAAGAAGAGCAAGAACCTGGCGTTTGTATCCAATGATGAAGGAGAAGAAGATGAGTATGACCTGGATACTGATGAAGGTCTGACTAACGCAGTTGTGCTTCTTGGAAAACAGTTCAACAAAGTGCTGAACAGAATGGACAGGAGGCAGAAACCACATGTCCGGAACATCCCTTTCGACATCAGGAAAGGTAGTGAACACCACAAAAAGTCAGATGAAAAGCCCAGTCACAGCAAAGAAATTCAATGCCATGGGTGTGAAGGCTATGGGCACATCAAAGCTGAATGTCCCACCCATCTCAAGAAGCAGAGGAAAGGACTTTCTGTATGTCGGTCTGATGATACAGAGAGTGAACAAGAAAGTGATTCTGACAGAGATGTGAATGCACTCACTGGGAGATTTGAATCTGATGAAGATTCAAGTGATATTGAAATCACTTTTGATGAGCTTGCTATATCCTATAGAAAACTATGCATCAAAAGTGAGAAGATTCTTTAGCAAGAAGCACAACTGAAGAAGGTCATTGCAAATCTGGAGGCTGAGAAGGAGGCACATGAAGAGGAGATCTCTGAGCTTAAAGGAGAAGTTGGTTTTCTGAACTCTAAACTGGAAAACATGACAAAATCAATAAAGATGCTGAATAAAGGCTCAGATATGCTTGATGAGGTGCTACAGCGTGGGAAGAATGTTGGAAACCAGAGAGGACTTGGGTTTAATCATAAATCTGCTGGCAGAATAACCATGACAGAATTTGTTCCTGCCAAAAACAGCACTGGAGCCACGATGTCACAACATCGGTCTCGACATCATGGAACGCAGCAGAAAAAGAGTAAAAGAAAGAAGTGGAGGTGTCACTACTGTGGCAAGTATGGTCACATAAAGCCCTTTTGCTATCATCTACATGGCCATCCACATCATGGAACTCAAAGTAGCAGCAGCAGAAGGAAGATGATGTGGGTTCCAAAACACAAGATTGTCAGTCTTGTTGTTCATACTTCACTTAGAGCATCAGCTAAGGAAGATTGGTACCTAGATAGCGGCTGTTCCAGACACATGACAGGAGTTAAAGAATTCCTGGTGAACATTGAACCCTGCTCCACTAGCTATGTGACATTTGGAGATGGCTCTAAAGGAAAGATCACTGGAATGGGAAAGCTAGTCCATGATGGACTTCCTAGTCTGAACAAAGTACTGCTGGTGAAGGGACTGACTGCAAACTTGATCAGCATCAGTCAGTTGTGTGATGAAGGATTCAATGTAAACTTCACAAAGTCAGAATGCTTGGTGACAAATGAGAAGAGTGAAGTTCTAATGAAGGGCAGCAGATCAAAGGACAACTGTTACCTATGGACACCTCAAGAAACCAGTTACTCCTCCACATGTCCATCCTCCAAAGAAGATGAAGTCAAAATATGGCATCAAAGATTTGGACATCTGCACTTAAGAGGCATGAAGAATATCATTGACAAAGGTGCTGTTAGAGGCATTCCCAATCTGAAAATAGAAGAAGGCAGAATCTGTGGTGAATGTCAGATTGGAAAGCAAGTCAAGATGTCCCACCAGAAGCTTCAACATCAGACCACTTCCAGGGTGCTGGAACTACTTCACATGGACTTGATGGGGCCTATGCAAGTTGAAAGCCTAGGAGGAAAGAGGTATGCCTATGTTGTTGTGGATGATTTCTCCAGATTTACCTGGGTCAACTTTATCAGAGAGAAATCAGACACCTTCGAAGTATTCAAAGAGTTGAGTCTAAGACTTCAAAGAGAAAAAGACTGTGTCATCAAGAGAATTAGGAGTGACCATGGCAGAGAGTTTGAAAACAGCAAGTTTACTGAATTCTGCACATCTGAAGGCATCACTCATGAGTTCTCTGCAGCCATCACACCACAACAAAATGGCATAGTTGAAAGGAAAAACAGGACTTTGCAAGAAGCTGCTAGGGTCATGCTTCATGCCAAAGAACTTCCCTATAATTTCTGGGCTGAAGCCATGAACACAGCATGCTATATCCACAACAGAGTCACACTTAGAAGAGGGACTCCAACCACACTGTATGAAATCTGGAAAGGGAGGAAGCCAACTGTCAAGCACTTCCACATCTTTGGAAGTCCATGTTACATTTTGGCAGATAGAGAGCAAAGGAGAAAGATGGATCCAAAAAGTGATGCAGGAATATTCTTGGGATACTCCACAAACAGCAGAGCATATAGAGTATTCAATTCCAGAACCAGAACTGTGATGGAATCCATCAATGTGGTTGTTGATGATCTAACTCCAGCAAGAAAGAAGGATGTCGAAGAAGATGTCAGAACATCGGGAGATAATGCAGACACAGCTAAAAGTGCAGAAAATGCAGAAAATGCAGAAAACTCTGATTCTGCTACAGACGAACCAAACATCAATCAACCTGACAAGAGTCCCTCCATTAGAATCCAGAAGATGCACCCCAAGGAGCTGATTATAGGAGATCCAAACAGAGGAGTCACTACAAGATCAAGGGAGATTGAGATTGTCTCCAATTCATGCTTTGTCTCCAAAACTGAGCCAAAGAATGTGAAAGAGGCACTGAATGATGAGTTCTGGATCAATGCTATGCAAGAAGAATTGGGGCAATTCAAAAGGAATGAAGTTTGGGAGCTAGTTCCTAGACCTGAGGGAACTAATGTGATTGGCACCAAGTGGATCTTCAAGAACAAAACCAATGAAGAAGGTGTTATAACCAGAAACAAGGCCAGACTTGTTGCTCAAGGCTACACTCAGATTGAAGGTGTAGACTTTGATGAAACTTTCGCTCCTGTTGCTAGACTTGAGTCCATCAGATTGTTACTTGGTGTAGCTTGCATCCTCAAATTCAAGCTGTACCAGATGGATGTGAAGAGCGCGTTTCTGAATGGATACTTGAATGAAGAAGTCTATGTGGAGCAGCCAAAGGGATTTGTAGATCCAACTCATCCAGATCATGTATACAGGCTCAAGAAGGCTCTCTATGGATTGAAGCAAGCTCCAAGAGCTTGGTATGAAAGGCTAACAGAGTTCCTTACTCAGCAAGGGTATAGGAAGGGAGGAATTGACAAGACTCTCTTTGTCAAACAAGATGCTGAAAACTTGATGATAGCACAGATATATGTTGATGACATTGTGTTTGGAGGGATGTCGAATGAGATGCTTCAACATTTTGTCCAACAGATGCAATCTGAATTTGAGATGAGTCTTGTTGGAGAGCTGACTTATTTTCTGGGACTCCAAGTGAAGCAGATGGAAGACTCCATATTCCTCTCACAAAGCAAGTTCGCAAAGAACATTGTCAAGAAGTTTGGGATGGAAAATGCCAGCCATAAAAGAACACCTGCACCTACTCACTTGAAGCTGTCAAAGGATGAAGCTGGCACCAGTGTTGATCAAAGTCTGTACAGAAGCATGATTGGAAGTTTACTATATTTAACAGCAAGCAGATCTGACATCACCTTTGCAGTAGGTGTTTGTGCAAGATATGAAGCCAATCCCAAGATAAGTCACTTGAATCAAGTAAAGAGAATTCTGAAATATGTAAATGGCACCAGTGACTATGGGATTATGTACTGTCATTGTTCAGATTCAATGCTGGTTGGATATTGTGATGCTGATTGGGCTGGAAGTGCAGATGACAGAAAAAGCACTTCTGGTGGATGTTTCTATTTGGGAAACAATCTTATTTCATGGTTCAGCAAGAAGCAGAACTGTGTGTCCCTATCTACTGCAGAAGCAGAGTATATTGCAGCAGGAAGCAGCTGTTCACAACTAGTTTGGATGAAGCAGATGCTGAAGGAGTACAATGTCGAACAAGATGTCATGACATTGTACTGTGACAACATGAGTGCTATTAATATCTCTAAAAATCCTGTTCAACACAGCAGAACCAAGCACATTGACATTAGACATCACTATATTAGAGATCTTGTTGAGGATAAAGTTATCACACTGAAGCATGTTGCCACTGAGGAACAAGTAGCAGATATTTTCACAAAGGCATTGGATGCAAATCAGTTTGAAAAACTGAGGGGCAAGCTGGGCATTTGTCTGCTAGAGGAATTATAGCAGCTACTTCTATCTGAACGTGCTCAAACGTCTCACTCAACATTAATAGCACGTTCACTACTGAGCCAAAACAAATTCAAACTCCGTCCCCCTACCTCCCTCATTCAAACTTACATTTTCGTGGCAATCTCGAAACCACTCCAAAAGCTCTGCTTCTCCATGGCTACCTCACCAAAAGAAACCTCATCCCCTGTTTCACCCTCTGTACCATCATCTCCATCATCCACCAAAACTCCATCAAACCAGGAACAACCCGAATTCAATATCCAACCCATACAAATGATTCCTGGTCCAGGCCCTGTTCCTGAGAAACTGGTCCCTAAAAGACAACAGGGAGTGAAGATATCTGAGAACCCTAGCTTTGCAACAAGCCCTAGGGAAGTAGACACTGAGATGGATAAGCAGATCCGCAGTCTTGTGAATAGCATTTTGAAAAATGCTTCTGTGCCTGATGCTGATAAAGATGTTCCAACATCTTCCACCCCAAATGCTGAAGCCCTCCCTTCACCCAGTGAAGAGGAATCAACAGAGGAAGAGGATCAAGCCACAGAGGAGACCCCTGCACCAAGGGCACCAGAACCTGCTCCAGGTGACCTCATTGACCTAGAAGAAGTAGAATCTGATGAGGAACCCATTGCCAACAAGTTGGCACCTGGCATTGCAGAAAGATTACAAAGCAGAAAGGGAAAAACCCCCATTACTAGGTCTGGACGAATCAAAACTATGGCACAGAAGAAGAGCACTCCAATCACTCCTACCACATCCAGATGGAGCAAAGTTGCAATCCCTTCCAAGAAGAGGAAAGAAATTTCCTCATCTGATTCTGATGATGATGTCGAACTAGATGTTCCCGACATCAAGAGGGCCAAGAAATCAGGGAAAAAGGTGCCTGGAAATGTCCCTGATGCACCATTGGACAACATTTCATTCCACTCCATTGGCAATGTTGAAAGGTGGAAATTTGTATATCAACGCAGACTTGCCTTAGAAAGAGAACTGGGAAGAGATGCCTTGGATTGCAAGGAGATCATGGACCTCATCAAGGCTGCTGGACTGCTGAAAACTGTCACCAAGTTGGGAGATTGCTATGAAAGTCTAGTCAGGGAATTCATTGTCAACATTCCCTCTGACATAACAAACAGAAAGAGTGATGAGTATCAGAAAGTGTTTGTCAGAGGAAAATGTGTTAGATTCTCCCCTGCTGTAATCAACAAATACCTGGGCAGACCAACTGAAGGAGTGGTGGACATTGCTGTTTCTGAGCATCAAATTGCCAAGGAAATCACTGCCAAACAAGTCCAGCATTGGCCAAAGAAAGGGAAGCTTTCTGCAGGGAAGCTAAGTGTGAAGTATGCAATCCTGCATAGGATTGGCACTGCAAACTGGGTACCCACCAATCATACTTCCACTGTTGCCACAGGTTTGGGTAAATTTCTGTATGCTGTTGGAACCAAGTCCAAATTTAATTTTGGAAACTATATTTTTGATCAAACTGTTAAGCATTCAGAATCTTTTGCTGTCAAATTACCCATTGCCTTCCCAACTGTATTGTGTGGCATTATGTTGAGTCAACATCCCAATATTTTAAACAACATTGACTCTGTGAAGAAGAGAGAATCTGCTCTGTCCCTGCATTACAAACTGTTTGAGGGGACACATGTCCCAGACATTGTCTCGACATCAGGGAAAGCTGCTGCTTCAGGTGCTGTGTCCAAGGATGCTTTGATTGCTGAACTCAAGGACACATGCAAGGTGCTGGAAGCAACCATCAAAGCCACCATAGAGAAGAAAATGGAGCTGGAACGCCTGATCAAAAGACTCTCAGACAGTGGCATTGATGATGGAGAAGCAGCTGAGGAAGAAGAAGAAGCAGCTGAGGAAGAAGAAGAAGCAGCTGAGGAAGAAGAAGATGCAGCAGAGGATACAGAGTCAGATGATGATGATTCTGATGCCACCCCATGACCATCAGACTTTTATTTTTGCTTTTACTAGTTATTGGTCTGTAATATTTGCACATTAATTTCATGCATTCTACTTTTGCCAAATTCTGTCTAAAAAGGGGGAGTAGTAGGATATTATATATTATGCATGATTTATGATTTTGAGGGGGAGTAGTAGTTATATGATTTTGAGGGGGAGTAGTATTTATACTACTGCTGCTGATGATGATTGTTGTAAGCTACTAAAACTAGTAGCTGATAGAAGATGCCGCAGTGAACTGCTTCACAGCAGTAGGAGCATGGAGACAGGGGGAGCAGAAAGCTGATGTCACGTGAGATGTCTTGACATCCTGGAAAAGACTTGTAGATTTGCAACTTGCAGAATTTTGCTGTCACCACTACAGAGACTGCTGTGCTTGATTACTCTGATAATGAAAGTTGCTGATCCCACTTGCATGACTGCTCGTACCTGCTCAGGAAGTGTCTAAGTATGTTTTAGACAAAATTTGCCAAAGGGGGAGATTGTTAGTGCTTAGCTTTACTGAGTTTTAAAAGATTGGCTAAAATTTTGTTAAAACATAAGCACTTAGACAATGAAGGAAAGCTGGAGTTGCTGCACATGATGTCCAACGTTATGTCAAGGAATCAGATTGGACTGCACAATACACAAGGCAAGATAAAATGTCAAATGAAGAATTGAAGCTGCAGGATCCACGATGTCGGATACGATGTCCAGGACATCCTGCCCGAAAATACTGGACACATAAATCTGTTATATCTTTAACAGATTAATGTGCAGTTAGCAACAGATTTGGCGATCTATCTTTAGGAACGAATTAAAAGATAATTAAAGTTCGAATTACAAACTTGAATAGTTCGTTCAGGGATTAAAGATTAAAGATAAAAACTAAAAGATCAAACTTTATCTTTTAGTTCTTTAAGTGCAGATTTTTCAGGAGAATGATAGATCTCATCCAGCGCAAGTTGTTGCAGCCCAGATACGCACACTGCTATATAAACATGAAGGCTGCACGAGTTTTCTACCAAGTCCGAGATTGAAGAGTTATTTTGTGAGTTTTGGGACTTGACTGTTTTGTGAGCCACCTTGATGTTACCCTAACATCAAGTGTTGGACCTGAGTGTGTAGAGTTGATCTCTATTGTTCAGAGAGCAATCTCTGGTGTGTCTTTGATTTGTTTGTAAACACGGGTGAGTGATTGAGAGGGAGTGAGAGGGGTTCTCTTATCTAAGAGTGGCTCTTAGGTAGAAGTTGCACGGGTAGTGGTTAGGTGAGAAGGTTGTATACAATGGCTGTTAGATCTTCGAACTAATACTATTTTAGTGGATTTCCTCCCTGGCTTGGTAGCCCCCAGATGTAGGTGACGTTGCACCGAACTGGGTTAACAATTCTCTTGTGTTATTTACTTGTTTAATCTGTTCATACGGTCATATACAAGCTGCATGTTCTGAAGCGCGATGTCGTGACATCCTGTACGACATCTGTCCCCAGTATCAGAATTTCACCTTAAACTTCTTTTATTTATTGCTATTTATCTCTTGCCTTTAAAGAAGTTTATTCTGAATTGTCTTTTGAGTAATTCATGTTAAGGGTGCATTGTTAATCTAAAAAGAGAGAGCGAAATTTTAAATTGGGGAATAGTTCTTGTTATCTTAATTCAACGCCCCCTTCTTAAGATAACTGAGGCCATTTGTCTAACATCCACATCTAGTCACCCTCTTCCTTCAACACTTTAACGTCCCTCTTGATTCTGAACCTTATGTTCCAATCAAGAGATCCTTTCTAATAGGTGTTGTTGTCATTGCATCCTTTGGTTATCAAAAAGAGCATGATGGCTCTTGGGTGAAAAAGGGTGCTCGACCTGTTGATGAAGAAGGACATGGTGGAGAAGATTCCTCTCTTCTTCAAAAGATTTTGGATAGGTTCGATGGTCTTCAAACCTTTGTTGGTGAAAGGTTTGATACTTTGGAGTTACACTTTAATGAGATGGAGTCAAGAATCACCAGGGTCGAAGAAGATGTTTCTTATATTCGTACAAGCTTTGATCTACCACCACCGCCGCCACCATCATCTTAGTTTTCTATCATTTAATATTACTAGTACTTTGTTTTCTAGCCGTGTATTTGGCTATATGATGACATTTGGATAATTTAGTATTTCTTTATTTGCATGGTTTGATTGAACAATTATGAATTTTGTTATATGACTATGTGGTTTTTATATATTTGATCTATTCATGTTTCTTGCTTCATGATTGGTTTATATTATTCAATGAATGTTTTGTGAATGATTAGTAGTGTATGTATAATTTCTACTTGTTACGCACTTTGGCTTTTTGTTGATGCCAAAGGGGGAGAGAAATACGGATTAAATCAAGAACTCACATAGGTAATTAACTTAATTTCAAGTGAAGCATAAACTCAAAAACAAATGGGGAGAATTTAAGTGAGTGATCGACTGGGAAAAAGTGTGTGTATGTGTTTCTTGATTTCAGGGTTGTCATCATCAAAAAGGGGGAGATTGTAGAAGCAAACTTCATTGCTTCATGTTGATGAATCAAGATTGATTCATGATGATGAATCAAGATTGATTCAAGGTGTTTTGATGATAACAAAGATGATGACAAAAAGCCCAAGAGAATGATTTCAAGATTGAGTCAAGAACAATTCAAGAATCAAGAGAAAGATTCATCAAGAAGATTCAAGATTCAAGAATAATCAAGATCAAGATTCAAGAATCAAGAGAAGACTCAATCAAGATAAGTATTAAAAATTATTTCAAAACATTGAGTAGCACAAGTAGTTTTTTACAAAATCATTACCAAAGAGTTTTACTCTCTGATAATTGATTACCAGATTGTAGTGATCGATTACCAGTGTTTTAAAACGTTAAGATTTTCAAAATTCAAAATGAAGAGTCACATCTGTTGATTTGTAATCGATTACACCTTTATGTACCATTGACTATTTTCGAAAAATTCATTTCCAAAAGTGACATTTCTTCAAGTGACTTGTTTCTGAAGATTCTTTCAAAAGTCATAACTTTTTAAGTGATTAGTTTTAAAGGAATTTCCAAGAGTTACAAGTTTTGACTTGAGTCATCAAGAAACTATAAATATGTGACCTTGGCATGAATCATAAAATTCATCTCCATCATCTCTTTCAATCATTCTATCTTTCAACATCTTCTTTCATTTCTTTCAGAACTTTTTGATTTCATCTTCTCTTCATCTTTCTAAAAGTTTTTGTTCAAAACTTTCTCTTTCAAGAAAAGTTCTTCATTAAAAAACTTGTGCTATTCATCTTTTTCATTCTCTTCTCCCTTTGCCAAAAAGAATTCGCCAAGGACTAACCGCCTGAATTCTTTTTGTGTCTCTCTTTTCCCTTTTCCAAAAGAACAAATGACTAACCGCCTGAATTCTTTTGTGTCTCCCTTCTCCCTTTTCAAAGAATTCAAAATGACACAGTCTGAAAATTCTTTTGATTCTTCCCTTTTCCTAAAACAAAAGATTTCAAAGGACTAACCGCCTGAGAACTTTGTCTTAACACATTGCAGGGTACATCCTTTGTGGTACAAGTAGAGGGTACATCTACTTGGGTTGTTGTAACTGAGAACAAGAGAGGGTACATCTCTTGTGGATCAGTTCAAGTGGAGGGTACATCCACTTGGTTGTTCAAAGAGAACAAGGGAGGGTACATCCCTTGTGGATCTTTGCTTGTAAAGGCTTTTACAATGTTGAAAAGAAATCTCAAGGACCCCAGATCGCTTGGGGACTGGATGTAGGCACGGGTTGTTGTCGAACCAATATAAAATTTTTGTGTTTGTCTTCTTCTTCCCTACACTCTTTAATTTCCGCTGTGCACTTTAATTATCGCTTTTACTTTTGGTTAAGTTTCAATTAATGTTCTTTACTTTCTTAACTTGGTAGTAAAAGCCTAATTAAATCTAGTAACATTAAGAAGGATACATTTTTAAATAGTCAAGGTACATTAATAATTAATTCAACTCCCCTTTCTTAATTATCCCGAGGCCACTTGATCCAATAGCCTCAAGAGGCTAACATTAACCTCCCATACTTCCATGGGAAGGACAATGTAGAGGGATACTTAGATTGGGAAATAAGGGTAGAGCAACAACATAAAATGAAGGTTTGTTCTTATTTTTTGTTTCAATACAAATCTAGGTGCTTGTTAGTCGGTGAAAACGACTAACTTTTGTGCATAAAACTTGTATAAATTGTATCAAACTCTCTCAATTTATGATTATTTTGTAGTGTTATAAGTATTTTCTGTTAAGTATAGGTAATAAATACTTAGTATTTTCATTTTGTGTGTTTAATAATCATTTTCTTTGAATTTCACAGTTTTTCCTACTCACATGCCTCAGTAACATTCTCTTCGTTCCGATTTGTTAACCATTGGATCAATTTTACTGGAGGTTCCTAATACAGAAATCTAAATTTTGACCGTTGGGATCTGCTAGAAAATATCTAGAACACGAGATGTACTACCTTTCCCGTGACTAGCAATGAACAACCATTTTTCTGCATAAAAGGCAAAATTTGCTGCACAATTTAACAGCATTTTTCTGCATAGTGTAGCAGATTTCGAATTCTAGCTTGCTTGTATCCAATTTCACTCAAATTAGATCCTACAAGTCCTAAACCATGTCTAAATCATGTTCAAAACAAAAACAAACTTCAAATCAAGGTAAATCAAAATATAGGTATCCAAAACCCATCAATTTTAGTGAATTCTCAAGGTTTGAAAGGTGAAAATTAAAATTTGGTAATTTTGGGGTAAACTCTCATCTTCATCAAGTCTATAACATGGATTTAGACTTGCTCAAACTGGTTTTAAGGTGAAATCTCCACCTATTCAAAATTTGACCTCTCAACACCCAATTTACCCTAGAAATGGCTCCTTTCTTTCACATTTGTCACTCATTTTTCTCATTTGCTCTGTCCAAGCTTTCCTACAAGTCCTAATTGACATTCTAAACTAGGATCAACTCACTTTAGACTCCAATTTCCACTAACCCCAAATTTGGCTTTTCTCACCCTCAAAATCTCACACTTTTCCACCTAAAACACTACCATTCTCACATTTAACCCTAAGTTAACTCTCCCCATCATCTCTACCAGTTTTCTACCAACATTTCAAGCATACATATATCACAAAGCATCATTATTAAACCCTAAATCAGCATGGGTAGTTTTGCACACATCAAACATGTCAAGTTTAGCATGATTTCAACAAATTCCTTCACAAACAACTACTCTAAGGCAAGAACCTAGTAGAACTACCCATCATAGCTCCCAAAAACCCAACACCCACAAATTTCAAGTGAGAAGAAGTCCACCCTTACCTGAAATTTAAAGCCCCACGAAGTAGAGGGAGGCTCCAAGACTCTGAAAATGGCTTTTCCTTGCAATTTGGGGTAGAAAGGAAGAGGAATTTGGAGCTTCAATGGAGGCAACAATGGTGGAGAAGAAGAAGAGAAAAAACAACATGGAAAGAGGGAAGAAGCTTCTGAAATTTTTTCTGAAGGAAGAGAGAGAAGATTTGGGCTTTTTTTATAAATAAAAAATTTCTTTTCTTTTTCATTTTCTTTTCTAAAAGCAATTGCCACATGTCCCATTTTAAGTGGAGTAAAAGGGCCCACCTTTTTCCTTTGTTTTGACATCATACTCAGCCATAAGGAAGAAAAAAAATTGAACCTTTTTGGATACTGAAATCATGCCTCAGTTTGCGTGCTGCCTCTCTGGTTCCAGTTCCTCGCGTTTCTCTGCACCCGTCGAGGCCCGTTTTCGAAAGTAGGCAATATATATATATCAAAATGCTCAAAATGATAATTTTTGGACTAATTAATTGCAAATTAATCTATAACCATTCGATTATGGGTTACTCTTCGTTAATTAGTCTAACTCGCGTATCTTTCCCCCAATGTACATACTTCTACCAAGAATATATATATATATATATATATAATTATTTAAATGTAGCACTTACAAAATTCCGGGTAGAAATTCTAGGATGTCAATAACACTCATCCTCTTGATGTAGTACCTGTGGCTAAGCGAGGCTAATTCGCTAAGCCGAGATTCTCTGGGCTAAGCAAGATTCCTTGTGGCAGTTACTGAGCTGAGCGATTCAATTTGCTTAGCTCCCATAACATAGTAAAAATTTTGAAATTTTTACTCTATTTAATGTCGCTAAGCACAACTCATAGAGAGCTAAGTGCATATCTGTGCTACTGGTTTTAGGCTTAGTAGGCTCTATAGGTCGCTAAGCGGGTATACCTTTCTTTTTTTAAGACCCGCTAAGCGAACCATGTTTCGCTAAGCGGTATGTGTTGTTTTGTGAAGGTCCGCTAAGCGACTTCAATCTCGCTAAGCGGCCTTTATGTTGCTTTCAACTTGATTTTTGTAATTGTCTACATTCTTTTCTTACAGATGGCATTAAGAAAGAGAGTGAGAACTGAGGATATCCCTTCATCATCCAACCCATTTCCATCGACAACAGCCATGGAACCAGATGCCCAACAAGCACATTCTTTAATTCCTATATTGCAAAGCTTATTTAGGGGACAGTTGATGATCATATATAACCAGCAGGAGTTGGCTCACAATTGGCCAATCATATCTATGGAGCAATTTCTGGAATAAGTGGCTTGGCTTGAAGCTCATCTCCCTTTGGACAGATGCCATGAGGTTGTTCCTCTCGAGCCTGTACCAGCTAGGACCATTGTTTCTCCCAAATCTGTACCAGCTAGGACTGAGCCGACATCAGTTGAGCCACAACCTCCTGTAATAGATGCACCTGCTTCTCTGGGACTTGAGATATTGTCTCCTCCAGCACCACCTCTGATAATCATCCCCGATGACTCATTCCCGATGACTCAGCTGTTGCCTTTTAGATTATTATTATTATGGTCATGGTTTTAGTACAATAATTCCTTTTGGCTTGTTTTATTTATGGATAGTTGGTTTGCTTTTTCTGAAGCATTTTGAACAGTTTGACTTGATTTTGATGACATGGCAGTAAAACACTTTTATTGACTTATGAAAATGGGTGTATGTCTTTATTTTGAATTGAGTGCATGATTTTGATGGAGTTTGTGTTTCTTTTCATGAGTTTGAGAAAGTGTGTACATTAAACAAAGAAAGAACAATAATGTAAACTTGCATTTAGAATTGTTAGTCAGTAGACAGATTGATTGATAAAGAAAAGCTTGAACCAAAACCGGTGAGAGTGTGACCTTAAACTATGAGTGAATGACTAGCTATGAGTAATAATCTTTGTGTGAATCTCTGAATTTTAGAATGAAGTGTATTAACGAGAATATGATGAAGGCCATGATTGTGCATACACAAGCCTTTTGACCAAAAAACTTACCTTAAATTTTAATTCTATCATTTGCACCCTTTTTGAGCTGAATGAGTTTGTCAATAAATTGAACCCTAAACCTGAATGATTCTCTCCAGATACCTTGCTTAGATTCTAGGAGAGCATATAGTTCAAGGAAAATTTACCCCAAATTTTGGGGAGTGAAACTAATTGGGATGCAAAGAAAGAGAGAAAGCATTAGTACACACAACAAATAAGTTGTATGTTAAAAAAAAAAAGAAAAGAAAAGAATAAAGTGTGTTGATGTAACAAGGTCAAAAGCAAATGAAAGTGAAAAGCTAGTGAGCAAGCTAAGCACATGAAAAAGACCATTGGGATAAGTCTAGGATTTGGGCTCTCTTAGAATCTAAGCCTTTGAATCCTAGAAAAACCAATGAATATTTGTAGCCAAGCCTCACTACAAGCCTGAGAAAGTCCTTCTAATTCTATTTATGCAATTTTGACTTTATGGCATGAGATGAAATTCAAAGATTAGACCTCTTGCTAGTTTTTATTAATGAATAACTTAAACACTTGTGCTTGAGTGAAACAATAGCCGTGAGACTGTGGTTTAAGCTACTTTCCTTGATATTTGTCTTATGCTTAACTCCATCTATTTGTTCAGGTTACATGTCATTCTTTTCTTTGGATAACTGCATACCTTGTGAAAGACAAGTGATGAGGGCATTTTACTCCATTATCTTATTATGCAATCAGTAACCTTTGTAGCATACACTTTTGTACATAGTCACTGCATGTCATTATCACTTGAAGACAAGTTAGTTGTTCTCTTTTTGCTTGAGGACAAGAAAAACTGTAAATTTGGGGGAGTTGTTAGTCGGTGAAAACGACTAACTTTTGTGTATAAAACTTGTATAAATTGTATCAGACTCTCCCAATTTATCGTTATTTTGTAGTGTTATAAGTATTTTTTGTTAAGTATAGGTAATAAATACTTAGTATTTTCATTTTGTGTTTTTAATAATCATTTTCTCTGAATTTCAGGTTAATTAGGCAAGCTTTGGAAAGTGTTGTTTTTCACCTTCTCGCTAAGCCAATCTGCTGGCTTAGCGAGCGTTCGCTAAGCGCAACACTCAGGGGCTAAGCACGAGGAAGACTCTAGAAAAAGATGAGTTGTACAGGTTTGCTGAGCGCACCGCTTCATCTCACTAAGCGCAACGCTTCAGTTCATCCACTAAGCCAAAAATCACTAACATGTGCTAAGCAGTCCATAAGTGCGCTAAGCGCACGAGCACGAACAAGGCCACCTATTTAAGCCTGAAATCAGATTTTGTGAAGAAATTTTTGACTGGGATTCAGAGCTTTGCATGTCTAGGGTTTCTAGAGAGAGAAAGGTCCAAGTTCTAGAGAGTTTTGAGAGATTTTGCTATGTGAAGATCTGCAGAGACCAAAGCTTGAAGCAGGAACCAGTTTGAGAGCTTGAGATGAGTTTGTAAGTGATTGTGAGATCCTAGAGGTGAAGAAGACATCCTCACCACTTGTATTTTTGCAATCTTTCATCTTGTTCTTCTCTTTGTTGTTAAGAAGGCTTCCTGGTACGAAAAGCTAAATCCTTTGTTGGATCTTCCCTGTAGGTACCTGATGTAAATATATTTCTATCTATTTAATGATGTTTTGTGTGTTCTTTGTGCTATCTTCTTTTCATTCCATTATGCCTTTACCTTGATCACGTAGATGCATGCTTTGTTAGGGTCATTCAATAGTGGAAACTAGTCTGACTCTAAAGTCCTTGATAGTGCAGGGCTGAATTGTCGTGCTTTCATGAGGAATCGGGGTGCGATAATTTAGTTGAGTATGTGTGTCTTAATGCGGTCCTGGTTGAGTTTAGTCTTACAAGAGGAATCTGCGGACGATGCTAGCTCAGGATTAGGCTAAACTATCATGAGGAATCGGGGTTTAGTATCTTAGGAGACACCATAAGAACACATGAGCATTGTTAGATAGAGAATATCTTTTTAGCATCAGACACCTATTAGGAAGACCAACGTGTTCTCTACTTGTTTTTTAACACCATTTCTCTCGCGTGATTTTCTTTCTTTTTGCACAGATAGTTTATACACCTGTTCATGTTCACACTTACCTTTACACACCAGACACCTATTTGCTGAAATAGCTTACCAAATAACAAAAGTTCCCCGAGTGTTCCATACTCGGTTCTTATCGCTTTATACTACTTGTGCGATCCGGTACACTTGTCGGAAGCCGAACAGTGCTCATATGGGACACCTTAGGTTTGTCATACTTTTTGGTAGGAGTAATCAACATGAAAATATAAAAAAAAAAAGTATGTTTTATTGCATTATTTTGCTTATTTTTTTAAATGGTGATCAAGGGGTTCGCACGAACAATAAGAGAATAATAGTCTTTCCTAAGTGGCCCACTCCACCAAGTATAAGGAAAATTTGGGGCTTCCATGACTTAACAAACTTTTACAAAAGGTTTGTTCCATATTTTTCTCTACATGTAGCACCACTCATTGAGTTGGTGAGGAACCCTGTTCCCTTATGGGAAGATGCCCAGGAAATGGGTTTTTAGACCTCACCTTACTCCAACATACCAAACACCATTAATATAAATGTTTTTATTCTTTTTACAGGTGTTGAGGGTAGAAGCCCAAAGTTTCAAGAACCTCTGGATTTGAGGTCAAATGCTTTTCAAGGGGGAGGGAATGATGCAATCCTACCCCCTCAAGGGCATTGGATAGAAGACTCCAAGAAGATTGGGCCAGAGATGCAAGAGAAGGCCCTAGGGTTCTCACGAGTCTTAGGGTAGATTTCGGGCCCATGGGCTAAGTATGAGCTCGCTTATCTTTGTAGATATTAGATTAAGGTTTCATTATTTTTGGGCCTCATGTTTAGGACTCCATAATGTAGGTAGGGTACCCTTGAAATGTAGGGTTTTTAGCCCTTGTATTTCAGGGCACCTAGACTAGTTTTTGTATTAGGGGTAGTTTTGTAATTTCACATGCATTAAGTGAATATTTGATGTGTGTTGGGAAATAAATTTAATTGAATCGGGAGAAACCCAATCCAATTAAATTTTAGAGGGGGAGGTGAGCATTTGATTGCTACACCCCATTGCCACATCATATACATGTCCTTCATGATTTACATGCCTCATGACACCTAAGCACACTTAGTAGAGAATCTTGTACTTTATCTTGGATTAGTAGGCTAAACCATAGGTAAAATTCACTAATCATAATTAGTGAAATTTTGGCTCCAAAATTTGACTCCACAAATTCAAGTGAAATTTGAATTGAAATTCAAATTTGCCTCCTATTTTGTGTGACACTTAGGCTATAAATAGAGGCTATGTGTGTGCATTTTTCAACTTTGATCATTTGAGAATTACACTTCAAACTTCAGACCTCATTTGAGGCATAAAATTTCTTGATCCTTTTATCCTTCTCCCTCCGCTCATCTTCTCTTACCTTCAAGCTCTTATCCATGGCTTCCTATGGTGGTGAGCTTGTTCTTGAGTCATCTTCTCCTTGAAGTGGTGTCTCAAATCATCTTTCTTCCTTCTCCATTCCACTGCCATTGATTTTCAAGAAGCAAATGACTCCATTGATGAAGAAGATCCAAGGCCTACAAGCTCCACATAGAGCTACTTCAGAAAGAACTTACTTGTACCTTTAATTAAATATTCTCTAGATTTGAATATTACCTCTTCACCGTCAGGGTTGACAATGTCATTAGACCGAGGATCCTCATCATCTAAACCTGTGTCCAGTATTGGTTCTACTTTATTGGTGGACGCATCAGGCATTAGACATAGGTTGACTTCTTCTTTATTGTCATCAACAGACGATGAATCGTCCAGGTCCTCTTAAGTGCTCATGAGACTTTTCTTTTTGGACTTGAAGAATATCTTCCCCTTATCCTTTGACTTTTCAAGGTCAGGACATTCTTACTTGAAGTGTCCTAGCTTCTTGCATTCATAGCATATGATTAGACTTTTCTCCTTCTTGTGAAAGGACCTTTTGGTCGAATTGTTGAACCTGGAGGAGTTTTTATTTTTTTCACATATTTTTTTATCTTTCTAGTGATTAGACTTAGCTCATCATTCACCTGAGTCGTCACCATCAGATTCTTCTTCTGAAGCATCGTCAACAACAAGGGCTTTGGATGATTACTCTTTGGATGCAGAGTTACATTTTGGTCTTTGAACCATAAGGGCTAGCAACTTCCCTTTATTTTTTCCATTATCTTAAGCAATCTCTTGCTCATGGACTTTAAGAATCCCAAAGAGCTCTTCAAGAGTCATTTAGTCAAGATTCTTGATGGCTCTTAAGGCTGTAACCTGTGATTTCCACTTTCTAGATAAACTTCGTAAGATTTTATCAATGTGATCATAATTAGCATAACGTCTACCTAAAGAATGTAGCTCATTCATAATGGGAAGATTTCAAACATGGTTTGGATAAATTTTCCCTTTTCCATACTAAAAAGTTCGTACTTATGTGTCAGAAGGCTCAGTTTGTTACGTTTTACCTCAAAGGACTCTTTATAGGTAATGGTTAAGGTGTCCTACATCTGTTTGGCGCTTCTAAAGTTGTAAACCTTAGAATATTATTCATGTGATAGAGCACACAATAGAACATTTCTTGCACGTGAGTTGAGAAGAAATTTGGACTTATGATCATCCGTCCATTTTTCCCTGGGGGTCTCATTCTTCTAAGCGTCTAGGGGAAGTGATTGCCTTTTTCTACAACATCCCACATATCAATGTGAGCGCATTTACAGAAGGCAATCATCCTTTCCTTCCAATAGTCATAGTTGGCTCCCTTGAACATGGGAGGTTTGATCGTAGCAAATCATTCTTCTATCATTTTAGGAATTTCCTTCCCTCTACCCTGTCAAGAACTCAACCCAGAGGCCAAGCTTTAATATCAACTAATGTACCTGAAACACACTAGAAAGAGGTTGACTAGTGTGATGGAAAAAACTTTGTCTTCCGAAAACTTTTTAATACTTTTCTCAAATAGATATCAATGGACAATAGGTTTCGTCCAAGGTTTTCAAAATCACTTTGTGCTTAAAAACAAGTTCACAAAACTTGGACACAATAGTGTAGAAGTAAATTATAGAACGAAACTAGTTATATAGAAGCAATAAAGAAAACACAGGTTTCATACTAGCTCACCCCAACTCTTAGGCTACGTCTAGTTCTCCTTCCAAACTTGAAGGGTTCCATTAATCAAATCTTTGATTATGACCAAGTATTATTTATACCACTCCTGGCTACAATGAGTTCTCTTTAGGCCATTCTTGGCTCTACCCATAATCTCCCCCTAAGATTAAAACCCAAGTATTCTTTGTCACTAAGCCACTCCTGGCTTTCACAAATTGTAGATGTTTGATAGAAAATGTATTCTAATCACTCAAACGGTGTTTACACAATAAGCTTGAATACAATGAAACTTGCTAACTTAGCAAAGCTAAGATTCACTTAATTCACTCAAGTTTTTTTCGTCTAACTAAACTAACAATGTTACAACACTTTGTTTGTTTTGACTTAGATAATTTTTTTGTGATTCAACAACATTAACATGATCATCTTCAAGCTTCATATATCCTAGCTAGTCATTGTCTAATAGCTTAGGTGCTTTACACGAGGTCATTACTGTGCAGCGAGAGAAAGTGTGGGGACCATAAACATCTTCTCTAGCGTATCTTCAGAGAAGTATGACTTGGCAGTGTCACCTTATGCTCAGAGCTGATTTTTAGCTTACAAATAAAATATAAAGTTAATAACATAAGACAAAAGGAATTAAGAATGTTAAGACATGACAATTTAAAACTTCCTTTTTTTGTGCACTGTGGTACGAATTGCTTACTAACCCTATGGATGTTACTTTTTGAAGATTACTTTTAGTACTTAAGGATCGAGTAATTGTTCCATTGCCTTTGTACTATGAGCCAAGTGCTAAAGCACTTGTCTTCTTAGGACTGGACACTGAGGTAGTATCGTCCAATGACTAATACTTTGGTTATCTTCTAGAGCCTTTCTATTCATACCGTTTGCTTGTCTCTTATAGAACTAGATGAACTTGCAGCTTAAGCATGAATGGTTAACACAAAATTTATACTTTGTTAATATCAAAACCTTAGGGATTTAATTTTTTGGTAAATTCCAATATGACTTGGACGCAACCAGACTTAACACTTTTGCCCAAAAATAATTTTCAATTTGAGCAGAGTTAGGTTTACCAATTTTACCTACTCCCTTAATGAGGGCTTTTTTGTTATCTCCAAAAGCAGCATACCCTCCATCTTTTCTTTTCTCAAGGCAGAAGAATTTACTTTTGTCTCTAGTCATATGCCTAGAGCATCCACTATCCAAAAACCAAACCATTTTCCTATTGTTTTGGAGCAGACATTCTTGCATTAGAAAGTAGTAAGATCTTAGATACCCATAGTTTATTGGGTCCTTGTGTGTTAGTCACCTTTCTGAAGAGAACCTTCCTCTTTCTAAAGTAGTAAGATCTTAGATACCTATAATTGGAGCATTTCCTTTTGGCCTTTGTATTTTTTTTAGGCTTTTGAAAAACCTTCTTAGGATTCTTATATAATCCTAAACTAGTTCTATCATAGAAGCTTTTTTGGACTCTAATTAACTTATCCAAATTTTTTGTTCCATCTACAAAGTTAGCTAGATCTTTTGAAAGTTTCTCAAATTTTTCTATTAAAACCTTATTTTCATTTTCAAGTTGACATAGAATCAAAGATTCTTTACAATACTCAACAAGTGAATTTACAACGAAGTTCTAATCTCTGACAAGTACTTTGTATACCATGGACTCTCTTAAACTCAATGTGTTTCTCGATAAATGCTTTTCTTTTCTCTTCTTTTTCTTGATTCACGAATCTTGTTTTTTTGTATGTATTCGTTGTTGTTCTTCAATCCTTGATGTCATATTTATAAGAAGAGAAAGTGTAACACCCTGAAATTTCCTTCTCCATTTATTTTCCTACACGTGTAAAATTGCACTGTTAAGGACTAGATAGTGGAAATTTTGCACTATGTAATTTAATTATATGCCTATGTGTTTTAATTTATTCTCTGTATGATATTAAATGTATAACCTTAGTGATAGTTATATTTATTTTTAGTGTAAATAATTTATTTAGTTAATTGTCAAAAATTTGGAAACTGTCCGAATAAAAATTTCATCTGTAGTGAAATTGAACCGCGCACCAAGTGACAATGTAATTTAACTCTATGTGAAAGTGTTCTTTACGTGGGGATCACTCTGGGTACACATATTCCTAGGGAGATTAGCACAACAACCTAGGTGATTAAGATAAGATTTACTAGTTTTGGTAAAAAATGAAAATACCCATTTTTGGCAAATCCTATCCCTTTCATTTTTGGTAGTTTTGCTTTGTGGCATAGAGTGGCAAGTTCAAAATGGCAGCCAATGGGGTCATTCAAGTGTCACAAAGCATTGTCAATTTAAGCCTACACCATAGCTTACTGGTCTTTGTGAGAAAAAAAATATATTGGAGCCTTCATGCCTTCATTTTACACGAATTCCATCTTAGGGGAGTTGAGTTCAGTTGTGCTTCTCTTCTTCCAAGCTTGTTCCTAGTGTTCTTGAGCCTTTGAGTCAATGAGCTTCATTCTTCATCATAGACTTGATTCCTCTTCATTCTCTTGTTTCGGCTTCTCTAATAACTTGAAACTATCATTTTGTTTTACTCATGAAGGAAAAATTTGAAAGAACTGATGATCGAACCCTAATTTACGGATCCAATTTTTAGCATCAACAAACTGGGGAAACTATTTAGGACTCTCAAAAATTGGAGAAAATAAAAAAGGAAAAAACATAATTAGAAAAGGAGATGGAAAGAACAATGCCACAATCTTGTAAGATTGATAAGTTGTGGATGATTTGCCACAAAGAATATAATTGTTTGATAAGAACCTAAGGTTTTACACAAGAACCAAGAGAAACACTCTCTTAAATGTGTCTAATATGAAATTTCATTCAAAGTTGTCAAACAACTATTTAAGAAATCTATTTATACTCTTACTAATAACCCCAACTTAGGCTCAAGGCCTAATAATTAATCTAATAATTAAAAGACTTGAAAATAACAATAAAAGGTCATGGCAGCCCATTACAAGTCTGAAAATAGGCCCAAAATACAATTAGAAAAACAAAAATAAATCTTATTCTAAAAGTTGGCAAAATTTATGAGGTTTGCTTCTTCTTCTCTTTCCTCCATGAGAGAATTTAGTCTCTTCCCAAGCTCTTCTTGAAGTCTCTTACTCCTTGCTCAAGTGATTGGTCCATCCATATTAAGCCCACCCAACCTAAACTCTTCCTCCCTAGATAGTCCTCCATCAACTGAATATTCTTCATTTTCATTCAATATTTCATGAGTTCATCAAGAGGTAAGGGGGGTCTCTCCAACTCTTAAACCCTATGCATGTTGATAAACTTCCTTAAACATGTTGCTTTGAAATTTTTTAGCATGCTGCCATGTCCTGAATCTGTGTACTGAGTTTTTTTCCTTGACTTTTTTATGCCAAAAATGAATTCTTTGTATGTTAAAACATAGGGTTAGCCTTAAATTTCACCTAAATCGGAGTTCTCTAGAACAAAATAAAATTGAGTTTGTTAGGTTTGAAAATGTAGGGTAGCTTATAAGATTTGTGAAAATCTGACTTTCGGAGCACCGAGAGCGCTGAAAATACGTAAGGAGCAAACTTTGAAGAACCAAGCGACAAAGTGATTTTAGACACTAGATAGCTTAACTTTGGAATCCATGTCTTTGTGTAATTTACCTTCAAATTATTTATTTTTTGGAACTGCTGATTTATTTGCTATTATATTGCTGAGATAAATGCAATATCTAATGACTATTGCATGTTCTAAAATTTTGATGATTCTCTACTTATAAAATTACTGAAATGTGTGCCAGTGTTTATTATGATTATTGAAAACCAGTAGAGTGTGAACTCTGACAATTATATTTGTGGCAAGAAAATTTATTTTCTAGTATATATATGCTTGCATATTGTCATTTTTATCTGTTCGCGTTGTGGTGGGGGTCTGAGGGTGTTCGACCCTCAACAAATTGTTTGCAATGTTTGGTTAGATAGCTATAATTACAATCGTTATGTTGTCCAATTGTTTGTGTGTAACAAGTGGTTCTACCGCTTAAGAGGTCGTGATGGAAGCTTGCTTGTGGGGCTTCTATGGAGGCTGGATCTTGAGCTTCAATGAGGTCCTTTAATGGTGATTTTCCACCATGGAGATGCAGTGGAAGACAAAGGAGAAGAGGTGAGAGGAGGCGCCATCCACTAGGGAATAAGCCATGGAAGAAGGAGCTTCACCACCAAGATGAGCCTTGGATAAGAAGCTTGGAGAGGATGCTTCAATGGAGGAAAAGAAAGAGGGAGAGAAAGAGAGAGGGGGGAGCACGAAATTGAAGGAAGAAAAAAGGGAGAGAAGTTGAACTTTGAGTTGTGTCTCACAAGACTCTCATTCATCAAAGTTACAACAAGTGTTACACGTGCTTCTATTTATAGACTAGGTAGCTTCCTTGAGAAGCTTCTATGAGAAAAACTTCCTTGAGAAGCTAGAGCTTAGCTACACACACCCTTCTAATAACTAAGATCACCTCCTTGAGAAGCTTCCTTGAGAAGATTCCTAAAGAAGCTAGAGCTTAGCTACAAATGGGGGAAAAGAAAGAGGGAGAGAAAGAGAAACGAGGGAGGATGAAATTGAAGGAAGAAAAAAGGAAGAGAAGTTGAACTTTGAGTTGTGTCTCACAAGACTCTCATTCATCAAAGTTACAACAAGTGTTACACGTGCTTCTATTTATAGACTAGGTAGCTTCCTTGAGAAGCTTCTTTGAGAAAAACTTCCTTGAGAAGCTAGAGCTTAGCTACACACACCCTTCTAATAACTAAGCTCACCTCCTTGAGAATATTCCTAAAGAAGCTAGAGCTTAGCTACACACACCCCTCTAATAACTAAGCTCACCTCCTTGAGAAGCTTCCTTGAGAAGATTCCTAAAGAAGCTAGAGCTTAGCTACACACACCTCTCTAATAGCTAATCTCACCTCCTTGAGATGAGAAGCTAGAGCTTAGCTACACACCCACTATAATAGCTAAGCTCACCCCATTCCAAAAATACATGAAAATACAAAAAAAAGTCCCTACTACAAAGACTATTCAAAATGCCCTGAAATACAAGGCTAAAACCCTATACTACTAGAATGGCCAAAATACAAGGCCCAAAAGAAGGAAAAACCTATTCTAATATTTACAAAGAAGAAAGGATCCAACCTTGACCCATGGGCTAAAAAATCTACCCTAAGGTTCATGAGAACCCTAGGGCCTTGTTTAGTAGCTCTAGCCCAAGTCTCTTGGAGTCTTCTATCCAATACCCTTGAGGGGTAGGATTGCATCAGGTCGTGAGTGGTTCCCTGAGAGTAGTACGTAGGTGTAAGCCGGGTCTCTCTTTTTTGTTTGCTTGTTTGTACACGTTTGTTGATTTACATGGTACGAGGACTACGCATGCGATGTGGTGGCAAGATTCAAGAAGACTGGACAGAGAGTAAAAGAACCAGTGGTTTTATTTTCTTCTATGAGAAGGTGAGGTTGTGTTGAGGAAGTGAATGATGGATAAAGATATAGTGGGGTGTAGTTGGTAGAGAGGTTCGAAGAACCTAGGGAAATTAGCGAGTGGTGACTACCTTGCATTTGGTGCATTCATTTGGCATAGGTAACACACAAGCCTCACTTTGCTAGAGTGTTGTTTGTTTAGAACCACACACAGTGGTTACATAGATTGTTTGTTATAATCTTGTTTGGCTATTGTCTATTTTTTGTGGCGTTTGAAGAGCGAAGGACTCACCCTTGCAACCACAAATATCTAAGGGAGATCATGGTGCATCCACAGAGGATGCTCATATGGATTAGTAGCTACCGCTACAACTACACAATGGAGGAAGAGGCATACCTCCACATGCATTTTAGATACATCAGATGCCTTCTTTTACTGTTATACAATCCCTAGATGCCATTAATCACCATAAAGGCAAATGCTTCATACCACCACTCGTTCAATCATACCTCTCAGTGTACCTATATTATTTCCTACTATGCTTACTTTGGTCTTGCGAGGTCAGACAACCCGTTGTGATTCTTGTAGTAGTTCTTCGAGCACGATGCCAATGGGAGGCCTACTAAGTGATTCTTGTACTCGTTCAATCATAGCCATTGAAGTTCACGAGGATATGGGAGATTTCAATGATGATGAGAATCTCATACCGTCTGAGATCACCTTCTACCAGGATATCATCGGTGACGAGATATTTGAGGGAGACATGGTTTCGTTTGAGAAGGAATGGGATTCCTCGGAAGACAAAAGTGACCCTTCAAAAGATATGACTTGGCCTTAGGCAGTTTATGGGTCTTGGGTAGTGACTGCTCTGAGTGTAGGATTGTTTTTCCCTTTTTGATGTATAATTGGGGTGGGAAGATTTCAATACCTAGTGTTGTAATATGTTGTTGTATTAAACCTTTTGGAGATGCTATGTGATATTTTGAGGAGCGATGTATATTTTATTTTCTTGTTAATAGTTTAATGATTCTGATACACTTATGTTAAACCTTAAGGGTCAACGAGACTCAATATGTATGTTTACGTATTTCTTCCGATTTATCATCATTTAATTTTGTGCAAGTTATTTCTTTATAATTTGTACTTTATTATAGCATTGTGTAAGGACAGAACAAAAATGGCAATAACTTTTAAAATGTTTTTTTAGAACGCATTTTGACAATACTTTTTATTCATGAGCATTTTAATTATAAGTGCATGTTTGAATCAAAGCAATATATATGTATACGTGTTCATTCTTTTCCCATAAAAAATATGCATATATTGATATACTTTAACAATTTATAAATAGAAACTAATTTAATGATGTGCATTCCGCAATATTTATTATTTAAACGATTTTAAAGCTATATTTCAGAAAAAAGAATTTGAGGTATTATAGATAGGCTCGTAATTATGGAAAGTATCTTTGGGATTGAATAATATGACTTTTGTGTACCTTGATCTTGTTTCCTAAAATAATCAGATATTGCATGTTTCTATCTGATAAGATAAGGACTTTCCATATATATCATTCATAACTTAATATGATCGTTAGACTTATAAAAGGAAATATAAGATTTATTCCTTTCAAATAGAATCATATAAAGTGACATAAATTGATAATTCAAATAAAATTCATATTCCAATCAGTATTTGGATGCACTAGATGAGTACTTCCTGCTTCCAGTAGACGAGGTATCCATTTATGGATAAGTCTCACTTACATGAAGTAGAATGGTTAACAAAAATTCATATCTATGTTTCCATCAAAACCTTAAGAGATGATTGAGTTATCCAGCGTTTAACAGCTTGTTCTAAATCATTTTTGTTAGAGAAATCTAGATAACTTTCATAATTTGTTACTTCATTCTTTTCCGAGCCTACCATGAGGCATAACTTGGCTACATTTTCTTCATCTTTTTTTGAGGTTGATGAATTTGTATCATCCCATGTGGTCATCATTGCTTTCTTTTTGGAATCATTCCTCTTGAAATATTTTTTAAGAAAGGGGCAACAAGTTTTGATATGGCTAGGTTTGTTGCATTCAAAGCATCTAACTTATCTGAAACTTTCTCCTTGTTGGAAGCCTCTTCTAGAGAAGTTCCTTCTTGGCTCTTTTCTTCTTATGAGTATTCTTTTGGTTAGGAATGCTAATTATTCTTTATCTTCCTCAAAAATCTCATCATCATTGTTTTCAACCTTAGAAAGCATTATTGAGCTTAATGCCTTGGATTAGTGTTTTGTGTTTGTTTTTTGAGAGGCCTTGAGAGCTTTAACTTTTCCTTTAGGCAGTTGTATTTCATCCATCAATTCTTGTTCATGGGCTTTCATAGAACCAATGAGTTCATCCATAGCTAAGGTTTTCATATTTTTGGCTTTTGTTATGGCAATGACCTTTGGTCTCCATATTTTGGGCAAACTTCTCAGAATCTTCTTGATTCTGTGAAGTGTTATATACTTTTCTCCTAAAGCATTAAGTTCATTTACTATAATAGTGAACCTTGCAAACATCTCTTCTATGGATTCATGTTCCTACATCTTAAACACTTCAAATTTGTGAGTTAAGATATTGACTTTCAAATTTTTTACCTAATTTGTACCCTTATGTGTTGTTCTGAGTGTGTTCCAAATTTCTTGTGTTGTCTCATACTTTTCTACTATGTCATACTTAGTTCTACTCAAAACACATGTTAGAAAGATTTGGCTCTAGAGTTTATAAGAACTTTGGCTTTGTCATCTAGGGTCCATTCTTCTCTTAGTTTGTCTATTTGAACTCCATCATGAGTTATCTTATGTGGTTTGTATATGTATGTTGTCTCACATATCTAAATCCTAAGACTCCAAGAATAACTTCATTCTACCTTTCCAGTAGTACAATTATTTTCCATCAAAACCCGAAGGCTTGTTAGTTAAGGCACTTTCAGATATAAACACTCTTGGAGCTTGTCCAACCATCAATTCTTCCAAGATCTTCCTCTCACACTATCAAGTGTGCTTAATCCTGAGAGTTAAGCTTCGATGCCAATTTATTTGACAAAAATACCAAGAAGGGGGTTGAATTGGAATTTTGGAACTTTTAATCTTCCTTTGAAACCAAAAGGTTTTTGAAGATAGTTCATAATACAAAATTTTTTTTGAGCTCATGATGGAAATTCAACCTGCTCAGAATGAAAATGCAAATAGTTCTGGAAAAAAAATAGTTCGGCAAATAGTTCAAGGATAACTTTTACTAAACCTTCTTGATAAAAAAAATACATTTTAGTTTAGTTGTTAAGATAAAGAGTTAACAGATTTAGTGTTTAATACAAAAGTAGTTTTAGATTTGTGCAAGGAAAAAGTAAAGAGGAAGAGTAAAAGGAGAAAGTGCACATAAGTTCTTATACTAGTTCACTCCAACATTGGGGTACTTCGTATTTAAGCTTTTTATACATAAAAATATAATTTTTCTATTGTAACAATTTTAAAATACTAAAAATATGTAATATTTTTTAAGAATAATATTTTTTAAATAATAATAGTAAAAATTAAATATATAATATGTCAAATTATTATATAATATTTATTTTAATAATTATAATTATATTTTTTGATATAAATATTTAATAATATATATTATTTTATTATTTAATAACATGAATTGTCAATTACAATATCTTGAGTGTAACAAGCATGAGATCCATCCAAGGATTCAAAAACTTATTGGAGGAAGCTGAAGAGGATTCTTGGAGGAAACGATCCAGACTCAAGTTATATAAACTTTGCTATTAATGGTTGCTTTGAGTTGTGTTTTAAAAGATAAAACTTAATTCAAAATCACAAAGAAGGTGTGAAGCATTAGCTTATAGTGGAATTTTTCCATACATTGGTGAGATGAATTTTATTTTACATATAAGCTTAAATATCAAATTGGCCCCAGTAAGTTAACACTTTTCATTTTTTGTCTTTGTAAGTTCATTTTTCAACTTTAACCCCTATAAGTTGACATTTTTTCAATTTTGGTACATATTGCCTACTTCCTTTAAACAAATACATGACATGGCAAGTAGAGGAAGACGTGGCATTGCCACATTGGTCAACCATTGCCACATCAGCAACAATGCCATACCAAATGGACTAAAAAAAAAGGAATTTAAAGGGACTAAAAACGAAAAGATAATTGAACTTTTGGAACTAAAAATGAAAAAAAAATTAATATACGAGAACTAAAAAAAAGAACTAACAACCTTATAAGGACAAAAAATGAAAAAAAAAACTAATAGGAAAAAAATGAAAAGAAATAATGCATTGACTAAAAGAAAAAATATATATTTGTAGACACAAAGAATATGTAAGTCTTAAATACATGTGCAAATAAGTAGGAATGAACTAATTAAAAGATTTGCATATAGCAAAGTATCCTTAAAGTCATGCAGTTAGAGATAGGGGGAGCAACATGATGACTAAGTCTTGAAGTTTGAAGAAGTTTTGTCTTTTACATGCCAAACTTCTTTGAGTGGCATTTGTATTGATTGTTGTATTGCTAGTTGCATCTTAGTCTCTATCTTTTCATATGTATATCATGCATCATCATGTAAGAGTAAGGAGATTTTTTCTAAAGTTAGAAACTTTCTTCAGTGCATAAAACTCTATGTTTTAATCGATTACAAGGCTAATCGTTATTGATTACACAAGTGTTTGTAGCTTGTAAAGAGATTTTCATATCGGTTTAATCGATTACATGCTAACCGTTGTTGATTACATAGTTCAGTTGAGACAATAATTGATTTTTCAGGAGTATCTACTTTAATCGATTACCAGATAATCATAATCAATTACTTTGTTCTTAAAAGTGTTCCCATAAGTGATAAAGAACACTTTAATCGATTACATGAAGAATCTAATCAATTGCATTGTTCTTGAAATTTTTCCAGATGTTGGGAAGAACACTTTAATCGACCGAAATGATAATATAATTAATTACTTCTTCGAAATAATCAATTACATTGACTATTTAATCGATTGCAGGTGGTTATAGTCGTTTTCTCTATAAACAACCGACTTGTGTTCTCACTTTTGTGCGAGTATGCAAGCTAAAATAACTGAAATAAAGACAGAAGATTAAGTGCTCAGAAAAAGTGCGACTCACAACTTCTAAACTTCATTTTTGAAGATCTCATGGTGAAAAGTGAGTTGTGAATTTCTCTTGAGTTCAAGAAGACACTCATTCACTCAAGCAAGGTTCTTGCGCATGATTGATCAGGTTGTGTCTCTCCTTGACTCAGTTTTTCATGTGTGTTACATGTTTTTAGCATATGCATGAATTTTTTAAGGCATGCTAGAATATATTTTCTAGTTTGGGCTACGGGTAGGTTTCTCTTAGGCTCGTATTCACAAAGGACCCTAGGGTTGGGTGCCTTAGTCTCTTTTTCTAGGGAAGGAACTGAGATTGATTATGATTGCTTCTAAGAATTCTATATGCATAGTGAAAATCTAATTCGGGTTGGATTAGATAGGATTAGCTTCTCTAGACATAGGGAGTGAACCAATATAAAAATTGGTGTACTTCTTCCCTTGATCTTATCTTTATTTCTCAATCTAGTCTTGGTCAAATTAAATATTGGTTTATCAAAAGTTTGTGATATGATCCTTAAGAAGTTTTTTTTACTTTGATTTTTTAAAGTCTAATTTGATATAGATACCAATTCACCTTTTTCTTGGTTTTTGGAGTTCCATCATCTTTTTTCATGTGCATGTTCTCCATAGTGGCTTCATGCATTGTTTAGGTGATGACCAATTTTTTGTCTAGGAGATTATGTACATCATCTTAACATAAGGCAAAATAAGTAAAATGACTTAATTAAAAGATTTGTGTATAACAAAGTATCCTTAAAGTCGTGCATGTTCTCCATAGTGGCTTTATTCATATTATCTAGGAGATGACCATTGTTTAGTCTAGTTTTCAGATTGGCTTGCTATTGCTCCCTCATTTGCATATGGTGTAGTATGTGCATGTTAGTGATTTTCATCTCAATATTGTTGACCTTTGTTCAAATGGAGTCTCAGATCTTGACCGCTATATGTTCCCTTACGTACCAATATCAAAGCCCTCATTCTTGACCTTGATATTTCTCATGGTTAATATCTCTTATCTCTTCACGTAACCATTTCCAACCCCTCACCTAGGCTTGGTGGGCATGGAAGTGGAGATGCAACAACCTTTTTCTAAACCATCATTGGTCCCTCAATCATGTCTATTGTATTACTTCTAAAAAATAGACTTTTAACATTGGTTATTAAGAACTTTCAACATCGTTTATTAACCGATGTTGAAACTACTGACTGTCACAACCTGCCCTCCAGCGGGGGTGTGACGCGGGACCATATGGTGCATCTTCCAAGGAAGGAAAAACACATGGAGTTGCCACCAACGTTTATTTGACAAAAATGTCGGAAAAACCAAAAATGGAAAAGGTTGAAGGTCTGCGTATTTTAAAAATGAGGGTTCGGGAATTTTTTACGCACGGGGAAGGTATTAGCACCCCACGCGCTCGTCACCAGGGATGATAGCCTCTAATCGAGTGTGCAAATCATGACTTCAAAACTATGTATTTTCCCTTTTTATGTTGTCTTTTTCCCTTTTTTTTTTACTTTTGTTCCTTTTTATGGTTTTTACTTTTTTGGGGTTGACAAAGGTGTTTCCCTCACTCCTACATATTCCTTAATTGCGATGAGGAAATCAGACATACGTAGTTCTTTAAGAACTGAACGTTGGTTAAGTTGTTTTTTTTTATCTTTTTTGAAAGATTGATTTTAACCGAACAAAAGTTGTTTTAAGGCGTTGGACCTTCAAAGGATCTTTTGATTTTTGAAAATAGGAGAGAGTCGTTAAGGCATTGGACCTTGAAAAGTCTTTCTCAAATTTGAAAGGCGAGAATCGTTAAGGCGCTGGACCTTGAAACGACCTCTTGATTTTGAAAGGAGAGAATCGTTAAGGCATGGACCTTGAAATGACCTCTTGATTTTTTTGATGAAATGATGAAGTTTATGAGTTGGTTTTATTTGGTTTTGGCTCATTAATCTACAATCCTTTTTTAGAGATACCTTGTGGCACTAATGACCGGTTAAAATATATTTTTTGATGAAAAGAGTATATGACACAAACGATCGGTCGAAACTTATTTAAACGGTGATTAAGTGAGATTACCACACAAACGATCAGTTGAAATTCATTTAAATAGTGATTAAGTGAGATAACAATACAAACGATCGGTTGAAATTCATTTAAACAGTGATTAAGTGAGATTACAACACAAACGATCGATTGAATTTTATTTTAACGGTGATTAAACGACATTACGATATGAGTGATCGGTCAAAACTCGCTTTAAACAAAGAAAAAGATCACCAATGATCAAAGAAGGAGATGAAGATGCACAAGACAATATAGGGGACCCCTTAGGGTCCATAAATCAATTTCAAATCCTTAAAAGCAAACACTAACTGGATGAAGAACGAAGAACGATGAAGAACATTCGCGGATTTGATCATGGAAACATCACAGAAGCGTTACGGAAGCGCCTCGGCCTTGATTTTCTCCTTTCTTTTTGTCCTCACTAATTTTATGTGAAATATGAATACCAAGGGTGCTGACCCCTTCCCCTCAGCCCTCCACGTCCATTTATAGAAAAAATGGAGGAGGAGGTTACCGCCTAGCTTGCCCAGGCGAGCAGGTTGCTTCCTGTTGAAGCTTCCTGATGGGCCTAGATGGGCCCAGTGCTGAAGAACACCCCCTAAATTGATCTTTTCACCTTCATTTTGAGTTTTTTGCTCATTTCCTTTTGAAACGTCACGAAATCTTATGGATCATGTGGCAATTGGCTTTAAACAGCTCAACGTGACTGGCAAAGATCCACATGTCAACAAACAAATGTCCCTGGACAAAATTAGGGTATGACAGTTGCTCCTCTTTACTTATCTTTTATTGGAGATAAAATGGGAGTATAGATAAGACACTAATTTCGTTCAAGCCAAATTTCCACCTGATCGACGATTAGCTCAATCAGAAAAACCTGTCAAAAGAAAGAGCATAAAAGAGGTTAGGTGCATTAGCAAAAGCCTTGGTGCCTTGATATCGATAAAAATGGATAAACATGATGGTCTCCGCATGCTATCGGACTCGCTTGTCTTTGGATGATGGGGGATTTTGATAGTGTCGGAACAATGAAAGCGAGCGACCATTACAGTCTCCGCATGCCATCAGACTCAGTTGTCTCTAGATAGCAAAGTACAGACCCTAATAGCCTCGGTCGAAAGACATTGAGTCTTCACCAAAGGGGGCAGATGGCCATATTTGTCTCTGCGTGCTATCAAATTTGATTGTCTATGGATAGCAAAAGGGGATACTTCAGTAGTCTCGGTCGATAGACATTGAGTCTTCGACGAAAAGAGCCGATGACCACCTTGGTCCCTGCATATCATCGGACTGGATTGTCTCTAGATGACGAAATGGAGAGACTAAAGTAGTCTTCGACAAAGGGTGTAGACGACCATGTTGGTATATGCGTGTCATTGGACTTGATTGCCTCTAGATGACGAGGGGGAGACTAAAGTAGTCTCGGACGATAGACATCGAGTCTTCGACAAAGGGTGCAGACGACCATGTTGGTCTCTATGTGTCATCAGACTTGATTGCCTCTGGATGACGAAGGGGAGACTAAAGTAGTCTAAGTCGATAGACATTGAGTCTTCGACAAAGGCTGCAGACGACCATGTTGGTCTCTACATGTCATCGAACTTGATTGCCTCTGGATGACGAAGGGGAGACTAAAGTAGTCTCAGTCGATAGACATTCAGTCTTCGACAAAGGATGTAGACGACCATGTTGGTCTCTGCGCGTCATCAGACTTGATTGTCTCTAGATGACAAAGGGAAGACTAAAGTAGTCACAGTCGATAGACATTGAGTCTTCGACAAAGGGTGCAAACGACCATGTTGGTCTCTGCGTACCAACAGGCTCTCTTGCCTCTGGTTAAAGAAGGGGAGACTAAAGTAGCCTTGGTTGATAGACATTGAGTCTTTGACAACGGGTGCAGACGACCATGTTGGTCTCTAGGTGTCAATGGGCTTGTTTGCCTCTGGTTGACGAAGCGGAGACTAAAGTAGTCTCAGTCGATAAACATTGAGTCTTCGAGAAAGGGTGCAGAGGACAGTGTTAGTCTCTGGGTGTCAAAGTGCTCACTTGCCTCTTGTTGACGAAGGGGAGACTAAAGTAGTCTCGGTCGATAGACATTGAGTCTTCGACAAAGGTTGCAGATGACCATGTTGGTCTCTGCATGTCATCGGACATGATTACCTCTGGATGACGAGGGGGAGACTAAAGTAGTCTCAGTCGATTGACATCGAGTCTTCGAGAAAGGGTGCAGACGACCATGTTGGTCTCTGGGTGTGAAAGTGCTCACTTGCCTCTAGTTGGCGAAGAGAAGACTAAAGTAGTCTCGGTCGATAGACATTGAGTCTTTGACAAAGGGTGCAAACGACAATGTTGGTCTCTGTGTGTCATTAGACTGGATTGTGTCTAGATGACGAAGGGGAGACTAATGTCGTCTCGGTCGACAGACATTGAGTCTTCGACAAAAAGTGTAGATGACCATGTTGGTCCCTGTGTGTCATCGGACTTGATTGCCTTTGGATGATGAGGGGGAGACTAAAGTAGTCTCGGTCGATAGAAATTGAGTCTTCGACCAAGGATGCAGATGACTATGCTGGTCTCTACGTGTCATCGGACTTGATTGCCTCTAGATGACGAAGGGAAGACTAAAGTAGTCTCGGTCGATAGAAATTGAGTCTTCGACAAAGGATGCAGACGACCATGTTGGTCTCTACGTGTCATCGGACTTGATTGCCTCTGGATGATGAGGGGAAGACTAAAGTAGTCTCAGTTGATAGACATTGAGTCTTCAACAAAGGGTGTAGACGGCCATGTTGGTCTCTGCGTACCAACAGGCTCTCTTGCCTCGGGTTAACGAAGGGGAGACTAAAGTAGTCTCGGTCGATAGACATTGACTCTTCGACAAAGGGTGTAGATGACCATGTTGGTCTCTGTGTGTGAACAAGCTTGCTTGCCTTTGGTTGACGAAGGGGAGGCTAAAGAAATCTCAGTCGATACACATTGAGTCTTCGAGAAAGGCTGCAGACGACCATGTTGGTTTCCGGGTGTCAAAGTGCTCACTTGCCTCTGGTTGACGAAGGGGAGACTAAAGTAGTCTCGGTCGGTGGACATTGAGTCTTCGACAAAGGGGACAGACGACCATGTTTGTCTCTGCGTGTCATCGGACTTGATTGCCTCTGGATGACGAGGGGGAGACTAAAGTAGTCTTAGTTGATAAACAATGAGTCTTCGACAAACAGTGCAGACGACCATGTTGGTCTCTACGTTTCGTCGAACTTGATTGCCTCTGGATGAGGAGGGGGAGACTAAAGTAGTCTCGATCGACAAACATTGAGTCTTTGACAAAGGGTGCAGATGACCATGTTGGTCTCTGCGTGTCGTCGGACTTGATTGCGTCTGGATGACGAGGGGGAGACTAAAGTAGTCTCAGTCGATAGACATTGAGTCTTCGACAAATTGTGCAGACGACCATGTTGGTCTCTACGTGTCATCGAACTTCATTGCCTCTGGATGGCGATGAGGAGACTAAAGTAGTCTTAGTCGATAGAAATTGAGTATTCGACAAAGGATGCAGATGACCATATTGGTCTCTACCTGTCATCGGACTTTATTGCCTCTAGATGACAAAGGGAACACTAAAGAAGTCTCGGTCAATAGAAATTCTTCGAAAAAGGATGCAAATGACAATGTTGGTCTCTACGTGTCATCGGACTTGATTGCCTCTAGATGACGAAGGGAAGACTAAAGTAGTCTCGGTCGATAGTGATTGAGTCTTCGACAATGGGTGCAGACGACCATGTTGGTCTCTGTGTACCAACAGGCTCTATTGCCTCTTGTTAACGAAGGGGAGACTAAAGTCGCCTCGGTCGATAGACATTGAGTCTTTGACAAATGGTGACGACCATGTTGGTCTCTGCGTGTCAACAGGCTTGCCTACCTCTGGTTGACGAAGGGGAGACTAAAGTAGTCTCGGTCGATAGACATTGAGTTTTGACAAAGAGTGCAGATGACCATGTTGGTCTCTGTGTGTCAATGGGCTTGCTTGCCTCTGGTTGACGAAGGGGAGACTAAAGTTGTCTCGGTCGATAGACATTGTGTCTTCGAGAAGGGCTGCTGACGACCATGTTGGTCTTTGGGTGTCAACGTGCTCACTTGACTCTGGTTGATGAATGGGAGACTATTGCAGTCTCGGTCGATAGACATTGAGTCTTTGCAAAAGATGCAGACAACCATGTTGGTCTTTGCGTGTCATCGGACTTGATTGCGTCTGGATGACGAGGGGAGACTAAAGTAGTCTTAGTTGATAGACATTGAGTCTTCGACAAAGGGTGCAGACGACCATGTTGGTCTCTATGTGTCAACGTACTTGATTGCCTCTGGATGACGAGGGGGAGACTAAAGTAGTCTCGGTCGAAAGACACCGAGTCTTCGACAAATGGTGCAGACAACCATTTTGATCTATGCGTCTCATTGTACTTGATTGCCTCTGGATGAGGAGGGGGAGACTAAAGTAGTGTCGGTCGATAGACATTGAGTCTTCGACAAAGGATGTAGACAACCATGTTGGTCTCTGCGTGTCCGCAGACTCCATCGTCATTGGATGATGAAGGGGAGACTAAAGTAGTCTCAGTCGATAGACATTGAGTCTTCGACAAAGGGTGCAAACGACCGTGTTTGTCTCTGCGTACCAACGAGCTAATTTGCGTCTGGTTAACAAAGGGGAGACTAAAGTAGTCTCGATTGATAGAGAGTCTTCGATATAGGATGCAGATGACTATGTTGGTCTCTGCGTGTCAACGGGCTTGCTTGCCTCTGGTTGACGAAGCCGAGAGTAAAGTAGTCTCGGTCGATAGACATTGAGTCTTCGAGAAAGGGTGCAGACGACCATGTTGGTCTCTGGGTGTCAACGTGCTCACTTTCCTCTGGTTGACGAAGGGGAGACTAAAGTAGTCTCAGTTGATAGACATTGAGTCTTCGACAAAGGGTGTAGACGACTATGTTGGTCTCTGCGTGTCATCAGACTGGATTGTGTCTGGATGATGAAGGGGAGACTAATGTAGTCTTGGTCGATAGACATTGAGTCTCCGACAAAGGATGCAGACGACCATGTTGATCTCTGCATGTCAACAGGCTTGCTTGCATCGGGTTGACGAAGAGGAGACTAATGTCGTCTCGGTTGATAGACATTGAGTCTTTGACAAAGGGTGCAGACCACCATGTTGGTCTCTATATGTCATCAGACTCGATCGTTGTTGATGACTAAGGGGAGACTAAAGTAGTCTCAGTCGATAGACATTGAGTCTTCGACAAAGGGTGCAGGCGACCATGTTGGTCTCTACATGTCAATGGGCTCGCTTGCCCCTGGTTGACGAAGGGAAGACTAAACTAGTCTTGGTCGTGATAATTGCGAGGACTTTGAGTCCTATGAAAGATAAAGGTGTGGACTTTGAGTCCTAAAAAGGGCAAAAGTGAGGACTTTGAGTCGTATGAAAGCGAGGACTTTGAGTCCTGTGAATGCGAGGACTTTGAGTCCTATGAAGACGAGGACTTTGAGTCCTATGAAGGCGAGGACTTTCTGTCCTCTATAGGCGAGGACTTTGAGTCCTATGAAGGCGAGGACTTTGAGTCCTCTAAAGGAGAGGACCTTTAGTCCTCTAAAGGGTAGGACATTGAGTCATCTAAAGGCGAGGACCTTGAGTCCAACGAAGGCTAGGACATTGAGTCTTCTAATGGTGAGGACTTTGAGTCCTAAGAAGGCGAGGACTTGGAGTCCTCTAAAGGAAAGGACATTGAGCCCTCTAAAGGCGAGGACTTTGAGTCCTATGTGGGTGAAGACTTTTGAGTCCTCTGAAGGCGAAAACCTTGAGCCCTCTGAAGGAGAGGACTTTGAGCCCTCTAAAGGCATGGAATTTGAGTCTTCTCATGACAAGGACTTTGAGTTCTCTAAAGGCGAGGACCTTGAGTCCTCCGAAGACTAGGACTTTGAGTCCTCTAAAAGCAAGGACCTTGAGTCCTCTGAATGCTAGGACTTTGAGTCCTTTAAAGGGGAGGACCTTGAGTCCTCTGAAGGTGAGGACTTTAATTCCTCTAAAGGCTAGGTCTTTGAGTCCTTTAAAGGCAAGGACCTTGAGTCCTCTGAAGGTGAGGACCTTGAGTCCTCTGAAGGCAAGGACTTGGAGTACTCTAAAGGCAAGGACTTTGAGTCCTCTAAAGGCTTGGACTTTGTGTCCTATAATGGCGAGGACTTTAAGTCCTCTAAAGGCTAGGACTTTGAGTACTCTGAAGGCGAGGACTTTGAGTCCTCTGAAGGGAAGGACTTTGAGTCCTATGAAGGCAAGGACTTTGAGCCCTCTAAAGGCGAGGACTTTGAGTTCTATGAAGGTGAGAAATTTGAGTCCTCTAAAGGCAAGGACTTTGAGCCCTCTAAAGGTGAGGACTTTGAGTCCTATAAGGGCAAGGACTTTTGAGTCCTCTGAAGGTGAGAACCTTGAGTCCTCTAAAGGCGAGGACTTTGGGCCTTCTAAAGGCGAGGACCTTGAGTCTTCTGAAAGCGAGGACTTGGAGTCCTCTAAAGGTGAGGACTTTGAGTTCTCTAAAGGCTAGGACTTTGAGTCCTCTAATGGCGATGACTTTAAGTCCTCTAAAGGCTAGGACATTGAGTGCTCTGAAGGCGAGGACTTTGAGTCCCATGAAGGTAAGGACTTTAAGCCCTCTAAAGGCGAGGACTTTGAGTCCTATGAAGGCAAGGACTTTGAGTCCTATGAAGGTAAGGACTTTAAGCCCTCTAAAGGTGAGGACTTTGAGTCCTATGAAGGTGAGAAATTTGAGTCCTCTAAAGGCAAGGACTTTAAGCCCTCTAAAGGTGAGGACTTTGAGTCCTATGAGGGCGGGGACTTTTGAGTCCTCTGAAGGTGAGAACCTTGAGTCCTCTAAAGGCGAGGACTTGAGCCTTCTAAAGGCAAGGGATTTGGAGCCCTCTAAAGGCGAGGACTTTGAGCCTTCTTAAGGTGGGGAATTTGAGTCCTCTGAAGGCGAGGACTTTGAGCCCTCTAAAGGCAAGGACCTTGAGTCCTCTAAAGGCTAGGACTTTGAGTCCTACGAAGGCGAGGACTTGGAGCCCTCTTAAGGCGAGGACTTCGGGTCCTCTAAAATAAGCCAATAGGTACTACTAACAAAGGGCTCAACCTTATGAGAAAGCAAGAGATTGACTCTTTGAGAGGGCCTTTCACCCCAAACTTAAAAGATTGGACATTAGATTTAGGAAATCCATGCACTTAATATAAACATGATTTTTGGGGATGCAGATGCATGCAACCTTTGTCTTGAAATGTAGTAAATGCAGGCTTTGTATGCAACAACGCAATGCAATGGAAAGTTGTACAATGTTCATGACATTTTTTCCTATTTTTTGTGATTTTGATTTTGATTTGATTTTTTCCTTTTTTTTGTGGAAAACATAGATTGACACATATATATCTCTTTTTTTCAACAATCACAAGTGTGTGTGGGTTTCATTCTAGAATCCCAACTTAAAAGCCAATTAGTCATTCTTTGATCTACATGGGCTTTATTGGGCTTGTGACGTGGTCAGAGGTAAGAGGGCTATGAAAGAAAGGATTAGATAGGCTCAAAGAGTTTTTGAGGGTTATATTGAATAAGAACCTTGAGAGTGTCGCTTGTACCTTTTGGGTTGGGCTTTACTCCTTTTGTCTTAAACATTAATCCTTTTGTTGCACTTTTGTGCCTTTTTGGTAAAATCTGGAGATCTTTTGTCTCTCTTTTCTTTGCTCGCCTTTGGCGGATTTTTTTTCTTTTTCATTGTTGCCCAACTTCATACATGTGTTGTTTTGCATTGCTCTTCCCGCAGGTTAAGCGATGGTTCCCACTCAGGGTTTCTATTTTTTTGCTTTTGCTGTGTTTTTGTTGTTGTTGTTTTTTAGAAAACAACAAGCCTCAGAAGGGGTAGCAAAGGATAAACTAGTGTTTGGGATGTTGAAGCATGGCCATGTGTCATTTCAAATCCTGACTTAGATCCTTTTGTAGTTTGGATTTTGGGACAGAACCTTAACAACACGCCCCTGATTAGTGTTTTTTTTATTATATTTATTTTTTCTCAACCCTAATTTTTGCTTAGGCCGCCCTTTTAGGTATTCGACCTACCGGGTGAGAACTTTGATTTACCCTAGGTTCGCTTGAGGCTCATGCATGGTGCCTCATATTGCCCCAGTGTAGGGTTCTGAGGTATCTATTGATGTCTTTTCAGGATCTTGTAGCAAGGAAAAATAAAATAAGCTGTGCAGATTCTCGAAAATGAATTTTCAAGGACGAGAAACATGTGAAGGATTTTTCAATTGACAGATTAAGTCAAACGACTCCTGTTCTTGATAACTCACTTTTCTCTCAAAAAGACAACTTTTAGGAATGACAAAATGAGGTCACATTAATGTTTTTACTTCTTAATTTGAAACACAGTCAATCAAACATTTTTTTGTTTTGAATTTTTTTGCTTGGACTTTACTCATTGTTTTATGGCACCCTTACCGAACGTGTAGAACTAGCAACTTCTAATTGAACAGACATGGAAATAAACTCAAGAGCGTAGGTCACTTGATCAAACAAACCAACGGCTTACACTCACATTCCAGTGGAAGTCAAATAAGAAAAGATGTAATCGTTAGAGGATGAGAGACAAGGATGTCAAATTTATCCATATTGTTAGCATTGTAACTGTAGTTTACAATAATGGCATAAACTTGAAAATCCTAATGAGTCATTAGAGACATCTAACAACAACCTTCAAATTGCCCCATGTATAGTGTTGCTTGCCAATATCAAAATTCACAAGCGGTTCTCCTCAAACTTCAGCTAGCCCGCATCAATTAGACCTTGCACCTTATGTTTCAGGGTCCTATAATGCTCAATGGAATGCCCTGAAACTCCTCCATGGTAAGCACATGTTGCGTTCGAGTCGTATCCTTAGAAAAATGGAGGTTGAGGAACCTTGGCTGGGGTTATGGCTACCATTGAATTATCGAGTAGATATGGGAGCAAGTTAGCATAGGACACCAGAATTGGGGTGAATTCTATAGGCTTTTTCGCTGGAATATTCCCTCCATGGTTGGTGTCTTGGTTTGTGTTAAGGGTGGTGTTTGGCATTGGATGATTTAAGGGTGGCCTTTGTGGTCGATTGGGTGGTGGGTAATGAGAAGGGCCGATATTGGTTGAGTAATGACATTGTTGAGCTGGTGGGAAATTTGGCCATGTAGGAACGGCAGTCACAGCATGGGTTCCTCCCTCCTTCTCATTCTCTTCATTTGCCCCAGTTTACTCATTCATCAAAGCAGGATAATAAAATTTGCCTCTTCTCAAACCCACTTCGATCCTTTTGCCGGCAAAAATAAATCGACAAAGCTTGAAGGCGTGTAACCCACCATCTTTTCATAGTAGAACACTGGTAATGTGTCTAATACCATTGTTATCATCTCCTTCTCCGTCATTGGGGGTGCTACTTGAGCTGCCATATCCCTCCACCTTTGGGCATATCCTTTGAAGGTTTCGTGCTCCTTTTTGCACGTGTTCTGTAGCTGTATTCTATCCGGAGCCATATCAGAATTGTACTGATACTTCCTAACGAAAGCAATCATTAGGTCCTTCCAAGAATGGACTTGGGAAGGTTCCAGATTAGTGTACCAGGTGACGGCTGCCCTAGTAAGACTTTCTTGGAAGAAATGCATCAATAATTTTACATCTTTCGCATATGCTCCCATTTTCCTGCAGTACACCTTTAGGTGATTCTTGGGACAACTTGTCCCCTTGTTTTTATTGAAGTCCGGTACCTTGAACTTCGGAGGAATGACCACATTGAGTACTAGGCACAAATCTTCCATGTCAGCAAAGGCATAATCTCCGCCTCCTTCAACGACCCTTAGCCTTTCTTCTATATGATCCAATTTCCCTTTTTCTGCCATAGCAGGAGGGACTCTCCTTGCCGCAAAATGCAAGGGTTGTGGTTGTGGGTGAGACTGAGGTTCCTCCAAAGTGTTTGGCAAGGGTACACCACCAATTGCTTACCCCTCATGTGCCTCCCTCATGGGTTGAGAGACATGTGCATGATCAGATTGAGGTTGTTGGCTCTCGATGAGTATGGGAATGGAGTTATTGACATTCTCATAAGGAGTGTGCACCACATTGGGTGGTGTATAATTGGGAGGCAAGCCATATGGTGGGAAGGGATGCTTGTTTTGAACTTGCACAAAATGGGGGGCGCCTGCACTTCCCAATTCTTTGCCTCCCTAACGTACCATATCTGAGGTTGGATGATTTATTTGGTTGAGACCAGATGGGGGAGTCGGGTCCACCTCAGCAACTGCAGCTATGTTGGCCTCCATCATCTTCTTCATGCTCATCATGGCCTCCATCATTATGGCCATTTGCTCTTTCAAGGCCTCTATGTCGGCCTTTATCCGCTCTTGCACCCCGTCTACTTTGCCCATTACCCTAGCTCTAGCATGTGTTCGGTAAGGGCATCATAAAGCACATTCTTTCCTTTTGATAACAATGATTACAATTCTCATTTCAAGGAAAGAATGCAATGAGCAATGCAACCAATGAAAAGCATGAACGTATACGAATGACGCAAAAGTATTGCAAATTTTACATAGGATGTGGGTTGAATCAGTTCAAACGACATTGTTTATTGCATCTTGTCAGAGTCAGAGTGAAACTCGAAGTAACACATGGACGTCAACAGTCCTCAATTTATGTGTTGGCAGTAGACAAAGAAACTATGTAACTCGATCCATTTTTTGCCCTAATTTTTGCAAGCTAGTTACTTCCATACTTGACCTTAACTTGATGAACCTTTCCTTAAAAGCATGTTCTTGGATCAACCACATAATCCGAGGAAAAGAAATTTTGATTGGCAATACTTCAGCAACCTATCATAGAGATGAATGACTAGGGTATGCTCATGATATGCATGACAAATGTAATTATGAGATTGAGATTCCCGAAGAAACATTATTTTCCTAGTTAACCATGCATTACGTACCACATTCACATGATTTTCAATTTTTTTTTAGAGAAATGGGTGTATGATCCCAACATGGTTGGTTTATAGCCATTATCATGGTACCCAACATATGTAACTAAGAATGTGGTGTGACCTTTTTTGTTCTCTTTTGTTTTTTCTTGTTTCCCATTTTTTTGCAGAGGAAAAATGCAAGGACCATGCATGAGTGAACATGAAAATAAAAGGCATGCAGATCATAGAACAAAAAGCATGTTAAATGAAGATTCATGATAATGTGGCGATTTATGCAAATGCAATGCACGAATATGATAAATGAAAAATGCGGGAATGATATGTCTATTGCGATGTCGTCAAGAGATGCATGATGCAATCAAGGAATATGCTAGAGTAAGTTTCCCTAATTGAGGAACCTAATTGAAATGATCCAAAAGTCCAACTTCTAGTGATAATTCCAAAGGGTGGTTTCAAGTAACTTTATTGGCTTCTAGAGATATCATCCTCTTAGGTAATACATTGTGGCGATAAGGACTATCAGCGTCAATGCATCACTAAAAGAGAAAAACTCTAGATGAGGCTTCACTGTCATCAAGCGAGTCGGAGACTCAGCATGACCACAGATTCACCTCCACTTCCTATGTTCCGACGGACCTGGGTATAGGGCCCTTAACAACACACTGTGTATGCGAAAAAGTGTAGGTGTTTGTGTGCATCAAATGAACAAATATTTATTAATGCATACATAAAAAAAATACACTAAAAGCATCAAAGAGTTATATACAATAACACAAGAGAAATAAAGGGAAACCAACAAAGGGGAAAGTCATGATAAGGAATGCACAAGATTAAATGGCCTAACTCTCAAAAAAAGTCCCCAGCGGAGTCACCAATTGTCACAACCTACCCTCCAGCGAGGGTGCGACGTGGGACCCGTTAGTGCATCTTCCAAGGAAGGAAAAATGCGTGGAGTCGCCACCAACATTTATTCGAGGAAAACGTTAGAAAAACCAAAAATGGAAAAGGTCGAAGGTCTGCATATTTTGAAAATGAGGGTTCGGGAGTTGTTTACTCACGGGGAAGGTATTAGCACCCCACGTGCCCGTCACAAAGGAAGGCAGCCTCTAATCGAGTGTGCAAATCATGACTTCAAAACTATGTATTTTCCTTTTTTATGTTTTTTTTTTACTTTTGTTCGTTTTTATGTTTTTTACTTATTTGGGGTCGACAAGGTTGTTTCCCTCGCTCCTACATATTCCTCAATTGCGATGAGGAAATCAGACCTACGCAGTTCTTTTATAACTGAACGTTGGTTAAATTGTTTTAAGGCATTGGACCTCGAAACGATCTTTTGATTTTTGAAAAGAGGAAAGAGTCATTAAGGCATTGGACCTTGAAACGATCTTTTTCAAATTTGAAAAGCTAGAATCGTTAAGGCGCTGGACCTTGAAACGACCTCTTGATTTTGAAAGGAGAGAATCGTTAAGGCGTTGGACCTTGAAACGACCTCTTGATTTTTTTGATGAAATGAAGTAGTTTATGAGTTGGTTTTATTTGGTTTTGGCTCATTAATCTACAATCCTTTTTTAGAGATAACTTGTGGCACTAATGATCGGTTAAAACTTATTTTTTGATGAAAAGAGTTTACGACACAAACGATCGGTCAAAACTTATTTAAACTGTGATTAAGTGAGATTACCACACAAATGATCGGTTGAAATTCATTTAAACAGTGATTGAGATAACAACACAAACGATTGGTTGAAATTCATTTAAACAGTGATTAAGTGAGATTACAACACAAATGATTAGTTGAATTTTATTTTAATGGTGATTAAACGAGAATACAGTATGAGCGCAACATTTTGTGTCGCTAAGCGAACATGAGTTGTCAAGTCCGGTAAGCGCACCGCTCCAGGTCGTCAAGCGCACCGCTTCAGGTCATCCGCTAAGTGAAACAAGCGCGCTAAGCCAAAATCCACTTCTGTGCGCTAAGCGATCCTGATATGCACTAAGAGCACGAGCATGAACAAGGCCACCTATTTAAGCCTGAAATCAGATTTGCAAAGGGAGTTTGGCACTTTTCTTGAGAAGCTCTGCATACACGAAGGTTCTAGAGAGAGAAAGGTCCAAGTTCCAGAGAATTCTGAAAGATTTTGTTGTGTGAAGATCTGCAGAGACGCGAGTTTGAAGCGGAAGCCGTTCTAAGATCTTGAGATGAGTTTGTGAGATCCTAGAGGTGAAGGAGACATCCTCACCACTTTTGTTTTTGCAGTCTTTCATCTTTTTCTTCTCTTTGTTGTAAAGGAGGTTTCCGGACTATGGAAAGCTAAATCCTCTATTGGATCTTCCCTATAGGTACCTGATGTAAATATATTTCTATCTATGTAATGATGTTTTGTGTGTTGTTCTCTATGCTATCTTCTTTTCATTCCAATGTGCTTTTACCTTGATCAGTAGATGCTTGCTTTGTTAAGGTCATTCAACAGTGGAAACTGGTCTGATTCTAAAGTCCTTGATAGTACGGAACTAAGTTGTTGTGCTATCACGAGGAATCGGGGTACGAGAACTTAGTTGTGTATGTGTGTCTTAATGCAGTCTTGGTTGAGTTTAGTCTTACAAGAGGAATCTGTGGATGAGGCTTGATCAGGACTAGGCTAGGCTATCATAAGGAATCGGGGTCTAGCAGTCCAGGAGACAACATAGGAATGCATGAGCATTGTTAAATAGAGAACATCCATTTTAGCATCAAGAACCTATGAGGAAGACCAACGCATTCTCTACTTGTTTTTACACAGTATTTCTCTTGCGTGATTTTCTTTCTTTTTTCCTAGATAGTTTAAATACCTGTTCATAACCACAGTCATATTTTCATACCAGACGCCTATTTATCGAAATAGCTTGCCAGATAACACAAGTTCCCCGAGAGTTCAATACTAAGTTCTTACCGTTTTATACTACTTGTGCGATCCGGTACACTTGCCGGTTGCGAACAACAACACCAAAGGATCACCCTTGAGGATTATTCAAGCAGCTCAGTGCCGCAATTCTTTACTAGCATTGCATATCCTGAAGTGCAAGCTCATAAAATCAACTACCCGCATTCTTTGATTCATTTTATACAAGGGAATTTATTCCAAGGATAACCTAATGAAGACCCCTATGCACATTTGGCAACATTCATTGAAATATGCAACACTGTTAAGATTGCTGGTGTGCCAGATGAAGCTATAAGACTCAGCCTATTCTCATTCTCATTGGCAGGAGAGGCCAAGAGGTGGCTTCACTCGTTTAAGGGTAGCAGTCTGAAAACCTGGGAAGAAGTTGTTGAAAGGTTTCTGAAGAAATACTTCCCAGAGTCCAAGACTGGAGAAGGGAAAGTTGCAATCTCTTTATTTCATCAGTTCCCTGATGAATCTATGAGTGAAGCATTGGAGAGGTTCAGAGGTTTATTGAGAAGAACTCTCACCCATGGGTTTTTAGAGCCCATCCAATTGAATATGTTCATAGATGGTCTGAGACCACAAACCAAGCAACTACTAGATGCTTCTACAGGGGGAAAAATAAAGCTAAAGACCCTAGAAGAAGCAACTGAGCTAATTAAGAATATGTCAGCTAGTGATAACGCCATTCTGCACGACAAAACCCATCAACCCACAAAGAAAAGCTTGTTAGAACTATCACCACATGATGCTTTATTGGCACAAAATAAGTTGCTTTCTAAGCAACTTGAGATTTTAATAGAAACACTTGGTAAGTTGCCAACTAAACTGTCTATTGGTCAACCTTCACATTCTTCTGTTTTGCAGGTTACTGGTTATACCATTTGTGGTGAGGCTCATGAAACAGGCCAATGTATTCCCGTTGAAGAAAACATACAAGAAATTCATTATACGGGAAATCAATAGCGACAAGGGTATACTCAAGGAGGATTTTCAGGCTTCCAGCAGGGTCCTTATAATCAACAAGGACAATGGAGGTCGCACCCTGGTAATCAGTTCAACAAAGACCATGGTGGACCTTCGAACAGGCCAATCCAACAAGGGCCTAACATCTTTCAAAGGACTACTAAGCTGGAGGAGACTTTGACTCAGTTTATGCAAGTAACAATGTCAAATCATAAAAGCAGATAGCTAACAAGTCATTCAACAGTTTTGTGGCAAATACAGATAAGAATCCCAAGGAGGAATGCAAAGCTGTGATGACAAGGAGTAAAAGGTTTATGGAGGCTGAGGATGAGGAGAGTGTTGTGCATAAGAAGAAAGCTGCTGAAAAGAAAGGTACTGAGGACAAGAGAAAGGATGTGAGAGGTGAAAGCAATCAAGAAAAAGAGAAACAAATATTGGTCAAGAAAAAAGAATTTAATGACCAAGAAAAAGAAAAAGAAGTAGAAAAAGAAAAAGAAAATAAAAAAATTGAAAAAAATGAAAATGAAGAGAAGAGTAGAAGTGATAAAGCTATAAATGAAGGTAAGGAAGTACCATATCTTGTGGTACCTTCCAAGAAAGTGAAGGACCATCATTTGGCGAGATTTTTGGATATTTTCAGGAAACTGGAAATAACCATGCCCTTTGGAGAAGCTTTACAGCAAATGCCACTCTACTCCAAATTCTTGAAGGATATGTTAACAAGGAAACATAAGTATATTCACCAGGAAAACATCGTAGTGGAAGGAAATTGTAGTGCTGTGATTCAAAAGATCCTTCCACCCAAGCATAAAGACCCTGGGAGTGTAACTATTCCTTGTTTAATTGGAGAAGTCACCGTGGGAAAAGGCTCTTATTGACCAGGGAGCCAACATTCATTTAATGCTACTCTCCATGTGCAAAAGGTTGGGAGAGTTGGAGATCATGCCGACTAGGATGACTTTACAACTTGCTGACCGCTCCATTACCAGACCATATGGAGTAATTGAAGATGTTTTGGTCAGAGTGAAACATTTTTTCTTCCCAGAAGACTTTGTGGTAATGGATAACTGTGAAGATACTGACATTCCTGTAATATTGGGAAGGTCATTCATGTTAACTGCAAGCTACATAGTTGATATGGGTAGAAAGAAGCTGGAGATGGGTTTTGAAGATCAGAAAATTGATTTCGATTTGTTTGTTGAAGACAAGCCTGCTCCAGAACAAAATGTTTGCTTACAGGTAATGGAAGTGGGTCAAGAAGTTCTGGAGGTGAGAACCAAAACATGATGTCACCCATTGAGGTAAATGCATCAAGCTAATGATGTTAAAGAAGTGCTTCCTGGGAGGCAACCCAGTTTTAATTTCTGTTATCTTTGTTTTTCATGCATTATATCATGTGGAACTTGCTTTATAATCTGTACATTGGAGTATATCAGCTTATCTTTGATTGTTAGATATAAGGGTTTCAATTTGTTGAGGAAGGGACTGAAAAATGACTTAGAAAACATTTTCTAAAAAGTAGTCATTTTGCTAAGTGCAAGCCTCGCGCTAAGCGCATCTTTTTTCATGTGCTAAGCCGCGATTCTCACGCGCTTAGTGATCAACCCTGGCATCTGAGGCTGATTTGGTCCGCTAAGCTGGCCAAGGCTAAGCTAAGCCAATTTTAACTCGATCTGAATTCGGCTAAGCGATGGCCTAACCGCTAAGCGCGGTGTATTATTTGGCTAAGTGCAACTAGTGGCCGCCAAGCTCATTTCTTTATGGCCAGCCCTGGGTTTCCTGGAGATAAGTGCCAGTCATGGCGGCTAAGCTAAATTCCTTGTGGCAATGTAAGCGCTAAGCGATCCCTTATCAGCTAAGCAGTCTCTCCTTGTTGGATCAAGTGGCCTCGGAATAATTAAGAAGGGGGGGTTGAATTAATTATTAACGAACCATTACTAATTAAAAATCTACCCTTCTTATGCTTTTAATAAAATGTTAAGAAAGTAAAGAACAAAAATAGAAACTTAACCAAAAGTAAAACCGATAATAAAAGTGCACAGCGGAAATTAAAGAGTGTAGGGAAGAAGAAAACAAACACAAGAATTTATACTGGTTCAGCAACAACCCATGCCTACATCCAGTCCCCAAGCGACCTGCGGTCCTCGAGATTTCTTTTCAACCTTGTAAAATCCTTTACAAGCAAAGATCCACAAGGGATGTACTCTCCCTTGTTCTCTTTGAACAACCAAGTGGATGTACCCTCCACTTGAACTGATCCACAAGAGATATACCCTCTCTTGTTCTCAGTCACAACAACCCAAGTAGATGTACCCTCTACTTGTACCACAAAGGATGTACCCTCCAATGTGTTAAGACAAAGTTCTTAGGTGGTTAGTCCTTCGAAACTTTGTGAAGGGGATACAAAAGATATCCAGGCAGTTAGTCCTTTGAAATATTTTGTATAAGGGAAAGGGAAGAATCAAAACAATTCTCAGACTGTGTCATTTTGAATTCTTTGACAAGGGAGAAAGGAGACACAAAAGAATTCAGGCGGTTAGTCCTTCATTCTTTGGGAAAAGGGAGAAGAGAGACACAAAAAGAATTCAGGCGGTTAGTCCTTGGCGAAATCTTTTTGGCAAAGGGAGAAGAGAATAAAAGATTTAGCACACTTCTGTTTTCAAGGTTTGGAAAACCAGAAAACTTTAGAAAGCTTTTGCAAAGGAAGAAGAAGAAGTTCAAGAAAATTTTCAAAGAGATTCAAAGGTTGTAAAAGAATATGTGGAAAAGTTGTTTGTAAAGGTTGTAAGTGTTGTTCAAATGCAAATCAAGGTCTTGCTTTTATAAACTCTTCAAGTCTGGTCAAGAAAACCATTGGAAGAGTTATAACCTTTAGAAAAACCTGAAAACCATTGGAAGAGTTACATCTTTTGATTTTTGTTCAAAACTTGTCACTGGTAATCGATTACCAAATCCTTGTAATCGATTACAAAAAGCTTTTTATGAAAGGATGTGACTCTTCACAATTGAATTTGAATTCTAACATTCAGATGCACTGGTAATCGATTACCAATATCTTGTAATCGATTACACCATTTTGAAATCAATTGGAACATTGCAAATTTAGTTGACAACTTTTGGAATCAAACTTTGCCACTAGTAATCGATTACAGGAAACTGGTAATCGATTACCAGAGAGTAAAAACTCTGGTAACTTAGAAAATTTTGAGAAAAACTCTTTTGAAAAACAAAGTTGTGCTATGTTGTTTTTTTAAAAATCTTTTCAATACTTCCCTTGTGAAGTCTTCTTGATTTCTTCTCTTGAATCTTGAATTCATCTTCTCTTCAATCTTGAAATCAATCTTCTCTTGATTCTTGAATTGTTGACTCAATCTTGAATCAACTTGATTCATCATCATGAAGCTTGCTTCTACACTCCTCTATACTTAAAATGCATCATTTTAGCTAAACCGGTAGAGAGCCCGGCTTAGCGAGAGTAGCAGGTTTTTTGATCTGCATAACTCGCTAAGCGGTTTTATCCGAGCGCTAAGCCAAGCCTTTTGTTTGTGCAAAAAAAAAATCTGATTTTGAATTTGAAACGTCAGCTAAACGCGCGGATCTACTAAGCGAGCTTCTCTAAGAAACCAAACGTCTCTCTGGCTCGCTTAGCGCAGCAGTCCACTAAGCGAGAGTGTCGAAAACTACTTAAGTGAGTGTAACGGCAGTTACACTCACAATTGCCATATTTCACCAACTTCTTCTCTACATTCTCTCTCTCCAAAATTTTGCACATTTTGCATCTGTGATTTCTTTGTGCATTATCAACTTCCAATCACAAAGCATCAACGATACAAGTAAGGTCCTTACTTCCATTTCTCTTTTTCTTGTCTGAACTTTAGGGTAGAAAACCTTATGTTTTGCTTTAGATTTTTAGAGTTTTAATGCTTTTTTCATAAATAGTTTAAGGTTAGGACTTTATATACATTTGTACTGTATTAATTATTTTGGGAACATTGCATGTCTGATATGCCTTTTAGAGGCTTGAAAAGTGCAAGAAAACGAACTGCGTTTTTTGGAAAATGCGATGAAATAGCTAAGCGAGCATGCTACGCTAAGTGAGTTCATCAGTATTCATTGAATATATGCGTTCTTGGAAGAACTCGCTTAGCGCGGTAAGCGAGTTCATGTTTTGAGGATGAACACTCATCCTCTTGCTAAGATGTTTGTGGCTAAGCGAGGCTAAATCGCTAAGCCCAGGTAACTTAGTCAAATTTTTTGTTGATAGTCGTGCGCTAAGCTGAGCTTCCTTGAGCTATGCGCATTTCATTGTGGCAAAACCCATACTTAGTTTATTTTCTGAACTGTATGGTGTCGCTAAGTGCAACCTCTGAGGAGCTTAGCACAAATCCTTGCGGCAGACCATAGGCTTAGCGGGCACTTGCCAGCTAAGCCAATTATGCAAAAGCTGAATTTCTGCAACTTCTGCTAAGAGGCTTCATGTGTCGCTAAGTGGTAGTATATTTTTTTGTGAAGGCCAACTAAGCGGACCATGTCTCACTAAACCGCCAGTGCCTTTTTCAGTTTTATTTTTTAGTTTTTGAATTTGATCAACTTTTGTCTTGTTTAACTGTTTGGTTCCTTTATATGCAGATGGCTTCTAGGAAACGCAAAAGTATTGGTTCAAGACCCACAACACAATATGATACAAGGAGGTTTTCCTCCTTAGATGCTTGGAACCAGTACACAAATAATGTTTTGGGGAGAAACATCTTACCTGAGAGGAAGGTAGAGCTCTATCACACTGAGCTAGATGATTTTAAAACTGAATTGGAGAGGCGTAATTTCCATAAATGCCTCACCAATTTGGTTGATGGGGGCATAGACTTGGCTTTGGTGAAAGAGTTCTATGCAAACTTATACAGCTCTAAGGGCCCTTCACCAAAGCAGTCCAGAGTCAGATGCCATTTAGTGAAGATTGATGCTAACAGTCTCTACACATTCCTGGAGACACCTATGGTATTAGTAGAGGGTGAGACTTTACCTGCATACTTTAGATACTACAGGTTGCCCATAGATTACAGAGAGATTGAGGCTGCCTTATGCATACCAGACCGAGGGTTCATCTTGAACACTAAGGGCCATCCTGGGAAGATTTTCAGGAAGGATTTGACTACTCTAGCTCGGGTGTGCAGTGGACAGAGCTAGGTTGATCTAATTGAACACTAAGGGCCTCCACATCATATACCTCTAATCTGACAGTGGACAGAGCTAGGTTGATCTTTGGCCTAGTCTCTCGCATGGACATGAACATAGGAGCTCTTATTTCTGGCCAGATGACCTCTATAGCTCAGTCTAACACTTCTAGACTTAGGTTTCCTGCTCTGATCACTGCATTATATAGAGCCAGAGGGGTTGTCTTTAACAACCTTACCTTTGAGCACCTGAGCCCGGTCATTAACTTGGCCTACATCAGGAAAAATTGTTGGAATCCCGAGGATCTAATAGTTTCTATCCGAGGGGCTAGGAGGGTGAGGGTAAGGCAAACTGAGCTTCCTTCTACTTCTGCAGCTCCTACTCCAACATCCACTTCAGCAACTCCTTCTGTCCCAGCTCAGACAGATTCTCAGCGCTTTGAAGCCATGCTTCAGAGCATTCATCAGGGATAGCTCATTTTATTACAGAGTTTACAGGTGGTGGTGCCTCCAGGATCTATTCCTTCAATTGAGCAGTTCAGGGAGATGGTAGCCTGGCCTGGGACCCAACCTTCTCTTCACAGGGAAGATGAAGGTCCCACAGCCTAGGTACCTCAGCATGTGGAGGATGAGTCAACTGAGGCCACCATCCTAGAGCCATTTGTTATAGGAGAAGAGGCAGATGAGACACAGGTGAGACAGGTAGCTGCTACCACTCCCGAGAGATCCCTTGAGGCCACTTTAGAGCCTCCTGCACCAGTGGTGGACCTACCCTCACCTCAGCATACAGCAGACCCTTCCACTCCTATCTTAGAGATACCAGAGGACCCGACCACACCAGTCTTGGCTATGGACACTTCTCCTCCAGCTACTCCAATACTTCATCTAACAGATGAAGAGGATGTTCAGACACAGGACACCCAGGACCAGTCACAGGAATTCTAAATTCCTGATGATGTTTTTGCTTTTTGGTTTATTGTTATTATAATTATGGTTTCAGTACATTATTTCTTTTATGTTTATAGACACTACTAGTTTTATTTATGGGTAATTGGTTTGCTCATTCTGAAGCATATAGAACAGTTTGACTTGATTGTGATGATATGGCAGTAGAACACTTTTATCTTTTTTGTAAAAATTGGTGTATGGTTTGGCTTTGGATTGAATGCATGATTGTGATGGAATTTGTGTTTCTTTTCATGAGTTTGAGCAAGTGTGTATGTTAGACAAAGAAAGAACAAGAATGTGAACTTGCATTTTGAATTGTTAGTCAGTAGACAGATTGATTGAGAAAGAAAAGCTTGAACCAAAACCAGTGAGAGTGTGAAATTAAACTGTGAGTGAACAACTAGCTGTGAGTAATAATATTTGCATCAATCTCTGAATTTTAGAATGAAATGTATAAATGAGGACATGATGAAGGCCATGATTATGCATATACAAGCCTTTTGACCAAAAAGCTTACCTTGAATGATAATTGTACCCTTTGCACCCTTTTTTAGCTGAATGATTTTTTCAATAATTGAACCCTAAACCTGAATGATTATCTCCAGATACCTTGTTTAGATTCTAGGAGAGCATATGGTTCAAGGCAAATTCACCCCAAATTTGGGAGAGTGGAACTGAATGGGATGTAAAGAAAAAAAAGATAAAGAATCAGCACAAACAACAAATAAGTTGTGTGTTAAAAAAAGAAGAAAAAGAAAGCAATCAAAGAAAATGTGTGCTGATGTAATAAGGTCAAAAGCAAATGAAAGTGAAAAGCTAGTGAGCAAGCTAATTGTATTAAAAAGATCACTTGGATAAGTCTAGGATTTGTGCTCTCTTAGAATCTAATCCTTTGAATCCTAGAAAAACCAATGAATTTTTGTAGCCAAACCTCATTACAAGCCTGGGAAAGTCCTTCTGATTCTGTTTATACATTTTTGACTTTATGGCATGAGATGAAGTACAAAGATTAGAGCTTTTGCTAGTTGTTATTAATGAATAGCTTAAACACTTATGGGTGAGTGAAACAGTGGCCGTGAGACTGTGGTTTAAGCTGCTTTCCTTGAGATCTATCTTATGCCTAACTTCATCTAATTTTTTAGGTTACATTTTATTCTTCTCTTTGGATAACTGCATGCCTTGTAAAAGACAAGTGATGAGGGCATTTTACTTCATTTTCTTATCATTCAACCAGTAACTTTTGTTGCATACACCTTTCTACATAGTAACTGCATGTTATTGTCACTTGGGGACCAGTGAACTGTTCTTTATTTTCTTGAGGACAAGCAAAATTGTAAATTTGGAGGAGTTGTTAGTCAGTGAATACGAATAACTTTTGTGTATAAAACTTGTGTAAATTGTATCAAACTCCTCCAATTTATGGTTATTTTGTAGTATTGTAATTACTTTTTGTTAAAGATAGGTAATAAATACATAGTACTTCCATTTTGTGTAATTAATAATCATTTTCTCTCAATTTCAGGATCATTAGGCAAGTTTTGAAGTGCTGATTTTTACCCTCTCGCTAAACCAATCTGCTGGCTTAGCGAGATATCCGCTGAGCGCAACAATCCTCAGCTAAGCGCGAGGAAGAATCTGGAAGAAGGATGAGCTATGCATGTTCGCTGAGCGAAGGGTCATCCCGCTAAGCGCACCGCTTCGGTCCATCCGCTGAGCGAGAAAAGCCATGCTAAGCCGAAATTCACTAATGCGCGCTAAGCGGTTCAGAGTTGTGCTAAGCGCACGAGCACAAACAAAGCAACCTATTTAAGCCTGAAATCATATTTCTAAGGGGAGTTTGGCCTTTTCATGAAGCTTCTGCATAATTGGAGAGTTCTAGAGAGAGAAAGGTCCAAGTTCTAGAGATTTTGAGAGAATTTGTTGTGTGAAGATCCACAGAGACCAGAGCTAGAAGAGGAAGCTGTCCTGAGAGCTTGAGATGAGTTTGTGAGTGATTACGAAGTCCTAGAGGTGGAGGAGACATCCCCACTACTTGTATTTCTGCAATCTTTCATCTTTCTCTTCTCTTGGTTGTAAAGGAAGCTTCCCAGCAATGGAAAGCTAAATCCTATGTTGGATCTTCCTTGTAGGTACTTGATGTAAATATCTTTTTATCTATTTAATGATGTTTTGTGTGTTCACTGTGCTATCAGACCTTCATTCAACCATGCATTTCCTTGATCACGTAGATGCATGTGTTTTTAGGATCATTCAACAGTGGAAACTGGTTTGATTCTTAGAACTTGATAGGACATGTTGGATCAAGTGGCCTCAGAATAATTAAGAAAGAGGGTTGAATTAATTATTAATGAACATTTACTAATTAAAAAACTATCCTTCTTAAAGTTTCTAGATTCAATTAGGCTTTTACTATAATGTTAAGAAAGTAAAGAACAGAAATAGAAACTTAACCAAAAGTAAAAGCGATAATTAAAATGAATAGCGGAAATTAAAAAGTGTAGGGAAGAAGAAGACAAACTCAAGAATTTATACTGGTTCGACAACAACCCGTGCCTACATCCAGTCCCCAAGTGACCTGCGGTCCTTGAGATTTCTTTTCAACCATGTAAAAGCCTTTACAAGCAAAGATCCACAAGGGATGTAACCTCCCTTGTTCTCTTTGAACAACTAAGTGGTTGTACCCTCCACTTGAACTGATCCACAAGAGATGTACCCTCTCTTGATCTCAGTTACAACAACCCAATCAGATGTACCCTCTACTTGTACCACAAAGGATGTACCCTCCAATGTGTTAAGACAAAGTTCTCAGGCAGTTAGTCCTTTGAAACTTTGTGAAGGGGAAGCAAAAGATATCTCAGGCGGTTAGTCCTTTGAAATCTTTTGTTTAAGGGAAAGGGAAGAATCAAAATAATTCTCAGACTGTGTCTTTTTGAATTCTTTGAAAAGGGAGAAGGGCGACACAAAAGAATTCAGGCGGTTAGTCCTTTGTTCTTTTGGAAAAGGGAGAAGAGAGACACAAAAAGAATTCAGGTGGTTAGTCCTTGTCGAATTCTTTTTGGCAAAGGGAGAAGAGAATGAAAAGATATAACCCACTTTTGTTTTCTGTGAAAGAACAAGGTTTGGAAACCAGAAAACTTAGAAAGCTTTTTGGCAAAGGAAGAAGAAGAAGAAGAAGTTCAAAAAGATGTTCAAAAACATATTCAAAAAGACATGTAAGAGTTGTTGAAATGCAAGTCAAGGTCTTGCTTTTATAGACTCTTCATGTCTGGTCAAGAAAACCATTGGAAGAGTTATAACCTTGAGAAAAACCTGAAAACCATTGGAAGAGTTACATCTCTTGATTTTTATTCAAAACTTGTCACTGGTAATCGATTACCAAAACCATGTAATCGATTACACAAAGCATTTTATGAAAAGATGTGACTCTTCACAATTGAATTGGAATCTCAACGTTCAGATACACTGGTAATCAATTACCAATATATTGTAATTGATTACACCATTTAAAAAACAATTGGAACGTTGCAAAATCAGTTAAAAGCTTTTGAAATCAAACTTTGCCACTAGTAATCGATTATAGGAAACTGGTAATCGATTACCAGAGAGTAAAAACTCTGGTAACTTAGAAAATTTTGAGAAAAAATCTTTTGAAAAACAAAACTGTGCTATGTTTGTTTTTTGAAAAATCTTTTCAATACTTCCCTTGTGAAGTCTTCTTGATTTCTTCTCTTGAATCTTGAATTCATCTTCTCTGGAATCTTGAAATCAAACTTCTTTTGATTCTTGAATCTTCTTGATTTATTCTCATGAAACTTCAAATTAATCTTGATCTTGAACTTGTTGACTCAATCTTGAAATCATTCTTTGGGCTTTTTGTCATCATCAAAACTACTTGAATCAACTTGATTCATCATCATGAAGCATGCTTCTACAGGACAGGGCTAGCTTGTCATATTTTCACGAGGAATCGGGGTACGATAACCTTGTTGTTGTATGTTTGTCTTAATGCAGTCCTGGCCGAGTTTAGTCCAACAAGAGGAATCTACAGATGATGCTTTGTCAGGAATAGGCTAGACTATCATGAGGAATCGGGGTTTAGCATTTTAGGAGACACCATAGAACGCATGAGCATTGTTAAGTAGAGAATATCCTTCTAGCATCAGGCACCTATTAGGAAGACCAACGTGTCATTTTCTCACGTGATTTTTCCCTTTTAATAGTTAGTTTACACACCTGTTCATAGTAAACACATCTCTTTTCACACTAGACACCTATTCACTAAAATAGCTTTACCAAGTAACACAAGTTCCCCGAGAGTTTGATACTCGATTCTTACTGTTTTATACTACTTGCGCGATCCGGTGCACTTGCCGGAAGTGAACAGACACCGACGTTAAAAGTATTAATGTTAACATCGGTTTTTGAAAACCGATATTAAGCTAAACTCACAACATCGGTTTTCTAAAAAACCGATGTTGTATAGTAAGAAATAACAAAAAAATATAAAATATGTATAATCCAACATCGGGTTTTAGAAAAACTGATGTTATGGTCCACTCACAACATCGATTTTTCAAAAAACCAATTTTGTAATTGACAACAACATCGATTTATCTAAAAATATTGTTTTCTACTCACCAACATCGGTTTTCAGAAAAACCCGATGTCGTTTTTTGGTAAACAACATTGGTTTTTCTTAAAACTAATGTTGTTATTTGGAAATTTTTTTAAAATTTTGTCTATTTTTTTAATTACCCAAAATTAACCTGCAAATTGAAAAACTGAACCAATCTAGACAATTTTTATTAGACAGTTCAAATTTTGTCCATAATAATTATTTACTGTCAATTAAAAGAAATATTTAAAGTAATGAAAGTCAATACATAAAATCATTTCTAACCTAATCTAAATTAACATAACTCTACAATTCTAACGTAACTTAAACGCCTAGTGTTTCATTTTTAACTTTTAGATAAAACGTTGCCCACTAAATGCCAATTGCCTTCATTCTCTCTGGTTCCAATGGTCTTGGATTAGTAAAATATTGCATGATATAATAAAACATAAGTTAATAAGTATAAATAATAACAATTATAACAAATTGAGTTAGTTTACAAGTAAATAGTTACCATTTCCCAATTATCCTTGAAACCTCCTTGGACTATCGTTGACATCCAATGCATTATGTATTACCTGCACTCGGTGCTTCTTCTTTTTTGCTTATTACACTAAATTGAATAGGATATTCAAATATTCTAAGTTAACCAAAATTATTGTATAGAGTAATAAAATGTAATTTTTAGACATCAAACAATGTTTACATGACTTACTTTAACTATAATCCATCTAGCTGCAACCTTGGATTTACTTCCTTGACCATTGTTAAATCCCTTCAAAGCCTTGAATAAGAGAAACATGCATGTATATTGTACAATTAAAATATTAATGTCAAATACTAATCATAAAGTAAATGTATTACAAAATATAACTGGCCTGTTATTAATTCCTTTTAAGTAGTTGTCGAGCCTATTGTGCAAGGAACAAAAGCAAATGACAAAATTTTCCTTAGGACATATAACGACCATTTGCCAATGTGCATTGCATTGGAGAACATTAAGTTATTATAGTGCATACATTATTTAAATTGATTTGTTCAACTTAACTTACCCATTCAAGTAGGCTTTTAGGTAGACATCTCTCTGTGAATTTTGCATCCATTTCTTAACATAATTTTCTTATTCAAATTGTGATTGCCATATCTATGTAAGGATTGTGGCTCAAGGAATCCATACATAGAGCCATTCCCCGCTCGCATACTTGTCTTAGTCATATGCCTATTGTTGTTAAAATAATGTAAATTATGTGTTAGTGCTTAGCTTTACTGAGTTTTAAAAGATTGGCTAAAATTTTGTTAAAACATAAGCACTTAGACAATGAAGGAAAGCTGGAGTTGCTGCACATGATGTCCAACGTTATGTCAAGGAATCAGATTGGGCTGCACAATACACAAGGCAAGATAAAATGTCAAATGAAGAATTGAAGCTGCAGGATCCACGATGTCGGATACGATGTCCAGGACATCCTGCCCGAAAATACTGGACACATAAATCTGTTATATCTTTAACAGATTAATGTGCAGTTAGCAACAGATTTGGCGATCTATCTTTAGGAACGAATTAAAAGATAATTAAAGTTCGAATTACAAACTTGAATAGTTCGTTCAGGGATTAAAGATTAAAGATAAAAACTAAAAGATCAAACTTTATCTTTTAGTTCTTTAAGTGCAGATTTTTCAGGAGAATGATAGATCTCATCCAGCGCAAGTTGTTGCAGCCCAGATACGCACACTGCTATATAAACATGAAGGCTGCACGAGTTTTCTACCAAGTCCGAGATTGAAGAGTTATTTTGTGAGTTTTGGGACTTGAGTGTTTTGTGAGCCACCTTGATGCTTGTTAGTGCTTAGCTCTACTGAGTTTTAAAAGATTGGCTAAGATTTTGTTAAAACATAAGCACTTAGACAATGAAGGAAAGCTGGAGTTGCTGCACATGATGTCCAACGTTATGTCAAGGAATCAGATCGGGCTGCACAATGCACAAGGCAAGATAAAATGTCAAGTGAAGAATTGAAGCTGCAGGATTCACGATGTCGGATACAATGTCCAGGACATCCTGCCCGAAAATACTGGAGTTGCTGCACAATGCACAAGGCAAGATAAAATGTCAAATGAAGAATTGAAGCTGCAGGATCCACGATGTCGGATACAATGTCCAGGACATCCTGCCCGAAAATACTGGAGTTGCTGCACAATGCACAAGGCAAGATAAAATGTGAAATGAAGAATTGAAGCTGCAGGATCCACGATGTCGGATACGATGTCCAGGACATCCTGCCCGAAAATACTGGACACATAAATCTGTTATATCTTTAACAGATTATTGTGCAGTTAGCAACAGATTAGACGATCTATCTTTAGGAACAAATTAAAAGATAATTAAAGTTCGAATTACAAACTTGAATAGTTCGTTCAGGGATTAAAGATTAAAGATAAAAACTAAAAGATCAAACGTTATCTTTTAGTTCTTTAAGTGCAGATTTTTCAAAAGAATGATAGATCTCATCCAGCACAAGTTGTTACAGCCCAGATACGTACACTGCTATATAAACATGAAGGCTGCACGAGTTTTCCACCAAGTCCGAGATTGAAAAGTTATTTTGTGAGTATTGGGACTTGAGTGTTTTGTGAGCCACCTTGATGTTATCCTAACTTCAAGTGTTGGACCTGAGTGTGTAGAGTTGATCTCTATAGTTTGTGTGGAGTTGATCTCTATTGTTCAGAGAGCAATCTCTGGTGTGTCTTTGATTTATTTGTAAACACGGGAGTGTGATTGAGAGGGAGTGAGAGGGGTTCTCATATCTAAGAGTGGCTCTTAGGTAGAGGTTGCACGGGTAGTGGTTAGGTGAGAAGGTTGTAAAACAGTGGCTGTTAGATCTTCGAACTAACACTATTTTAGTGGATTTCCTCCCTGGCTTGGTAGCCCCCAGATGTAGGTGACGTTGCACCGAACTGGGTTAACAATTCTCTTGTGTTATTTACTTGTTTAATCTGTTCATACGTCAAATATAATCTGCATGTTCTGAAGCGTGATGTCGTGACATCCGGTACGACATCTGTCATTGGTATCAGAATTTCAATTGGTATCAGAGCGGGCACTCTAAATCACTGAGTGAGATCTAGGGAGATAAATTCTGATGAACATGGAGAAAGAAGGAGGACCAGTGAACAGACCACCAATTCTGGATGGAACCAACTATGAATACTGGAAAGCAAGGATGGTGGCCTTCCTCAAATCACTGGATAGCAGAACCTGGAAAGCTGTCATCAAAGGCTGGGAACATCCCAAGATGCTGGACACAGAAGGAAAGCCCACTAATGAATTGAAGCCAGAAGAAGACTGGACAAAAGAAGAAGACGAATTGGCACTTGGAAACTCCAAAGCCTTGAATGCTCTATTCAATGGAGTTGACAAGAATATCTTCAGACTGATCAACACATGCACAGTGGCCAAGGATGCATGGGAGATCCTGAAAACCACTCATGAAGGAACCTCCAAAGTGAAGATGTCCAGATTGCAACTATTGGCTACAAAATTCGAAAATCTGAAGATGAAGGAGGAAGAGTGTATTCATGACTTCCACATGAACATTCTTGAAATTGCCAATGCTTGCACTGCCTTGGGAGAAAGGATGACAGATGAAAAGCTGGTGAGAAAGATCCTCAGATCTTTGCCTAAGAGATTTGACATGAAAGTCACTGCAATAGAGGAGGCCCAAGACATTTGCAACATGAGAGTAGATGAACTCATTGGTTCCCTTCAAACCTTTGAGCTAGGACTCTCGGATAGGACTGAAAAGAAGAGCAAGAACTGGCGTTCGTGTCCAATGATGAAGGAGAAGAAGATGAGTATGACCTGGATACTGATGAAGGTCTGACTAACGCAGTTGTGCTCCTTGGAAAACAGTTCAACAAAGTGCTGAACAGAATGGACAGGAGGCAGAAACCACATGTCCGGAACATCCCTTTCGACATCAGGAAAGGTAGTGAATACCAGAAAAGTCAGATGAAAAGCCCAGTCACAGCAAAGGAATTCAATGCCATGGGTGTGAAGGCTATGGACACATCAAAGCTGAATGTCCCACTCATCTCAAGAAGCAGAGGAAAGGACTTTCTGTATGTCGGTCTGATGATACAGAGAGTGAACAAGAAAGTGATTCTGACAGAGATGTGAATGCACTCACTGGGAGATTTGAATCTGCTGAAGATTCAAGTGATACAGATAGTGAAATCACTTTTGATGAGCTTGCTATATCCTATAGAGAACTATGCATCAAAAGTGAGAAGATTCTTCAGCAAGAAGCACAACTGAAGAAGGTCATTGCAAATCTGGAGGCTGAGAAGGAGGCACATGAAGAGGAGATCTCTGAGCTTAAAGGAGAAGTTGGTTTTCTGAACTCTAAACTGGAAAACATGACAAAATCAATAAAGATGCTGAATAAAGGCTCAGATATGCTTGATGAGGTGCTACAGCTTGGGAAGAATGTTGGAAACCAGAGAGGACTTGGGTTTAATCATAAATCTGCTGGCAGAATAACCATGACAGAATTTGTTCCTGCCAAAAACAGCACTGGAGCCACGATGTCACAACATCGGTCTCGACATCATGGAACGCAGCAGAAAAAGAGCAAAAGAAAGAAGTGGAGGTGTCACTACTGTGGCAAGTATGGTCACATAAAGCCCTTTTGCTATCATCTACATGGCCATCCACATCATGGAACTCAAAGTAGCAGCAGCGGAAGGAAGATGATGTGGGTTCCAAAACACAAGATTGTTAGTCTTGTTGTTCATACTTCACTTAGAGCATCAGCTAAGGAAGATTGGTACCTAGATAGCGGCTGTTCCAGACACATGACAGGAGTTAAAGAATTCCTGGTGAACATTGAACCTTGCTCCACTAGCTATGTGACATTTGGAGATGGCTCTAAAGGAAAGATCACTGGAATGGGAAAGCTAGTCCATGATGGACTTCCTAGTCTGAACAAAGTACTGCTGGTGAAGGGACTGACTGCAACTTGATCAGCATCAGTCAGTTGTGTGATGAAGGATTCAATGTAAACTTCACAAAGTCAGAATGCTTGGTGACAAATGAGAAGAGTGAAGTTCTAATGAAGGGCAGCAGATCAAAGGACAACTGTTACCTATGGACACCTCAAGAAACCAGTTACTCCTCCACATGTCTATTCTCCAAAGAAGATGAAGTCAAAATATGGCATCAAAGATTTGGACATCTGCACTTAAGAGGCATGAAGAAAATCATTGACAAAGGTGCTGTTAGAGGCATTCCCAATCTGAAAATAGAAGAAGGCAGAATCTGTGGTGAATGTCAGATTGGAAAGCAAGTCAAGATGTCCCACCAGAAGCTTCAACATCAGACCACTTCCAGGGTGCTGGAACTACTTCACATGGACTTGATGGGGCCTATGCAAGTTGAAAGCCTTGGAGGAAAGAGGTATGCCTATGTTGTTGTGGATGATTTCTCCAGATTTACCTGGGTCAACTTTATCAGAGAGAAATCAGACACCTTTGAAGTATTCAAGGAGTTGAGTCTAAGACTTCAAAGAGAAAAAGACTGTGTCATCAAGAGAATCAGGAGTGACCATGGCAGAGAGTTTGAAAACAGCAAGTTTACTGAATTCTGCACATCTGAAGGCATCACTCATGAGTTCTCTGCAGCCATTACACCACAACAAAATGGCATAGTTGAAAGGAAAAACAGGACTTTGCAAGAAGCTGCTAGGGTCATGCTTCATGCCAAAGAACTTCCCTATAATCTCTGGGCTGAAGCCATGAACACAGCATGCTACATCCACAACAGAGTCACACTTAGAAGAGGGACTCCAACCACACTGTATGAAATCTGGAAAGGGAGGAAGCCAACTGTCAAGCACTTCCACATCTTTGGAAGTCCATGTTACATTTTGGCAGATAGAGAGCAAAGGAGAAAGATGGATCCCAAGAGTGATGCAGGAATATTCTTGGGATACTCTACAAACAGCAGAGCATATAGAGTATTCAATTCCAGAACCAGAACTGTGATGGAATCCATCAATGTGGTTGTTGATGATCTAACTCCAGCAAGAAAGAAGGATGTCGAAGAAGATGTCAGAACATCGGGAGACAATGTAGCAGATACAGCTAAAAGTGCAGAAAATGCAGAAAACTCTGATTCTGCTACAGATGAACCAAACATCAATCAACCTGACAAGAGCCCTCCATTAGAATCCAGAAGATGCACCCCAAGGAGCTGATTATAGGAGATCCAAACAGAGGAGTCACTACAAGATCAAGGGAGATTGAGATTGTCTCCAATTCATGTTTTGTCTCCAAAATTGAGCCCAAGAATGTGAAAGAGGCACTGACTGATGAGTTCTGGATCAATGCTATGCAAGAAGAATTGGAGCAATTCAAAAGGAATGAAGTTTGGGAGCTAGTTCCTAGACCCGAGGGAACTAATGTGATTGGCACCAAGTGGATCTTCAAGAACAAAACCAATGAAGAAGGTGTTATAACCAGAAACAAGGCCAGACTTGTTGCTCAAGGCTACACTCAGATTGAAGGTGTAGACTTTGATGAAACTTTCGCCCCTGTTGCTAGACTTGAGTCCATCAGATTGTTACTTGGTGTAGCTTGCATCCTCAAATTCAAGCTGTACCAGATGGATGTGAAGAGCGCGTTTCTGAATGGATACCTGAATGAAGAAGCCTATGTGGAGCAGCCAAAGGGATTTGTAGATCCAACTCATCCAGATCATGTATACAGGCTCAAGAAGGCTCTCTATGGATTGAAGCAAGCTCCAAGAGCTTGGTATGAAAGGCTAACAGAGTTCCTTACTCAGCAAGGGTATAGGAAGGGAGGAATTGACAAGACTCTCTTTGTCAAACAAGATGCTGAAAACTTGATGATAGCACAGATATATGTTGATGACATTGTGTTTGGAGGGATGTCGAATGAGATGCTTCGACATTTTGTCCAACAGATGCAATCTGAATTTGAGATGAGTCTTGTTGGAGAGCTGACTTATTTTCTGGGACTCCAAGTGAAGCAGATGGAAGACTCCATATTCCTCTCACAAAGCAAGTATGCAAAGAACATTGTCAAGAAGTTTGGGATGGAAAATGCCAGCCATAAAAGAACACCTGCACCTACTCACTTGAAGCTGTCAAAAGATGAAGCTGGCACCAGTGTTGATCAAAGTCTGTACAGAAGCATGATTGGGAGCTTACTATATTTAACAGCAAGCAGACCTGACATCACCTTTGCAGTAGGTGTTTGTGCAAGATATCAAGCCAATCCTAAGATAAGTCACTTGAATCAAGTAAAGAGAATTCTGAAATATGTAAATGGCACCAGTGACTATGGGATTATGTACTGTCATTGTTCAGATTCAATGCTGGTTGGGTATTGTGATGCTGATTGGGCTGGAAGTGCAGATGACAGAAAAAGCACTTCTGGTGGATGTTTCTATTTGGGAACCAATCTTATTTCATGGTTCAGCAAGAAGCAGAACTGTGTGTCCCTATCTACTGCAGAAGCAGAGTATATTGCAGCAGGAAGCAGCTGTTCACAACTAGTTTGGATGAAGCAGATGCTCAAGGAGTACAATGTCGAACAAGATGTCATGACATTGTACTGTGACAACTTGAGTGCTATTAATATTTCTAAAAATCCTGTTCAACACAGCAGAACCAAGCACATTGACATTAGACATCACTATATTAGAGATCTTGTTGATGATAAAGTTATCACACTGAGCATGTTGACACTGAGGAACAAATAGCAGATATTTTCACAAAGGCATTGGATGCAAATCAGTTTGAAAAACTGAGGGGCAAGCTGGGCATTTGTCTGCTAGAGGATTTATAGCAATTACTTTTATCTGAACGTGCTCAAACGTTAATAGCGCGTTCACTACTGGGCCAAAACAAATTCGACCGTTGCTTCACACGTCCCTCTACATTCCTCATTCAAACTCATATTTCGTGGTAATCTCGTTTCATCAGCATTCCCCAACAGCTCTCAGAGATTTACGAAACCATCCAAAGCTCTGCTTCTCCATGGCTACCTCACCAAAAGAAACTTCAGCTCCTGGTTCACCCTCTGTACCATCATCTCCATCATCCACCAAAGCACCATCAAACCAGGAACAACCTGAATTCAATATCCAACCCATACAAATGATTCCTGGTCAAGCCCCTGTTCCTGAAAAACTGGTCCCAAACGACAACAGGGAGTGAAGATTCTGAAAACCCTAGCCTTGCAACAAGTCCTAGGGAAGTAGACACGGAGATGGATAAGAAGATCCGCAGTATTGTGAGTAGCATTTTGAAAAATGCTTCTGTCCCTGATGCTGATAAAGATGTTCCAACATCTTCCACCCCAAATGTTTCTGTCCTGATGCTGATAAAGATGTTCCAACATCTTCCACCCCAAATGCTGAAGTCCTCTCTTCATCCAGTAAAGAGGAATCAACAGAGGAAGAGGATCAAGCCACAGAGGAGACCCCTGCACCAAGGGCACCAGAACCTGCTCCAGGTGACCTCATTGACCTAGAAGAAGTAGAATCTGATGAGGAACCCATTGCCAACAAGTTGGCACCTGGCATTGCAGAAAGATTACAAAGCAGAAAGGGAAAAACCCCCATTACTAGGTCTGGACGAATCAAAACTATGGCACAGAAGAAGAGCACTCCAATCACTCCTACCACATCCAGATGGAGCAAAGTTGCAATCCCTTCCAAGAAGAGGAAAGAAATTTCCTCATCTGATTCTGATGATGATGTCGAACTAGATGTTCCCGACATAAGAGGGCCAAGAAATCAGGGAAAAAGGTGCCTGGAAATGTCCCTGATGCACCATTGGACAACATCTCATTCCACTCCATTGGCAATGTTGAAAGGTGGAAATTTGTATATCAACGCAGACTTGCCTTAGAAAGAGAACTGGGAAGAGATGCCTTGGATTGCAAGGAGATCATGGACCTCATCAAGGCTGCTGGACTGCTGAAAACTGTCACCAAGTTGGGAGATTGCTATGAAAGTCTAGTCAGAGAATTCATTGTCAACATTCCCTCTGACATAACAAACAGAAAGAGTGATGAGTATCAGAAAGTGTTTGTCAGAGGAAAATGTATTAGATTCTCCCCTGCTGTAATCAACAAGTACCTGGGCAGACCAACTGAAGGAGTGGTGGATATTGCTGTTTCTGAGCATCAAATTGCCAAGGAAATCACTGCCAAGCAAGTCCAGCATTGGCCAAAGAAAGGGAAGCTTTCTGCCGGGAAGCTAAGTGTGAAGTATGCAATCTTGCATAGGATTGGCACTGCCAACTGGGTACCCACCAATCATACTTCCACTGTTGCCACAGGTTTGGGTAAATTTCTGTATGCTGTTGGAACCAAGTCCAAATTTAATTTTGGAAACTATATTTTTGATCAAACTATTAAGCATTCAGAATCTTTTGCTGTCAAATTACCCATTGCCTTTCCAACTGTATTGTGTGGCATTATGTTGAGTCAACATCCCAATATTTTAAACAACATTGACTCTGTGAAGAAGAGAGAATCTCCTCTATCCCTGCATTACAAACTGTTTGAGGGGACACATGTCCCAGACATTGTCTCGACATCAGGGAAAGCTGCTGCTTCAGGTGCTGTGTCCAAGGATGATTTGATTGCTGAACTCAAGGACACATGCAAGGTGCTGGAGGCAACCATCAAAGCCAACACAGAGAAGAAAATGGAGCTGGAACGCCTGATCAAAAGACTCTCAGACAATGGTGTTGATGATGGAGAAGCAGCTGAGGAAGAAGAAGATGCAGCAGAGGATACAGAATCAAATGATGATGATTCTGATGCCACCCCATGACCATCAGACCTTTATGTTTTTGCTTTTTACTCTTACTAGCTATTGGGGCATGTCCCTTTGAACAATTGATTGTTATTGGTCTGTAATAACTGCACATTAATTTCATGCATTCTACTTTTGCCAAATTCTGTCTAAAAAGGGGGAGTAGTAGGATATTATGCATGATTTATGATTTTGAGGGGGAGTAGTATTTGTACTGCTGTTGCTGCTGATGATGATTGATGTAAGCTACTGAAACTAGTAGCTGATAGAAGATGCTGCAGTGAACTGCTGCCTAGCAGAATATTCACTTCACAGCAGCAAGAGCATGGAGACAGGGGGAGCAGAAAGCTGATGTCACGTGAGATGTCTTGACATCCTGGAAAAGACTTGTAGATGTGCAACTTGCAGAATTTTGCTGTCACCACTACAGATACTGCTGTGCTTGATTACTCTGATAATGAAAGTTGCTGATCCCACTTGCATGAATGCTCGTACCTGCTCAGGAAGTGTCTAAGTATGTTTTAGACAAAATTTGCCAAAGGGGGAGATTGTTAGTGCTTAGCTTTACTGAGTTTTAAAAGATTGGCTAAAATTTTGTTAAAACATAAGCACTTAGACAATGAAGGAAAGCTGGAGTTGCTGCACATGATGTCCAACGTTATGTCAAGGAATCAGATTGGGCTGCACAATACACAAGGCAAGATAAAATGTCAAATGAAGAATTGAAGCTGCAGGATCCACGATGTCGGATACGATGTCCAGGACATCCTGCCCGAAAATACTGGACACATAAATCTGTTATATCTTTAACAGATTAATGTGCAGTTAGCAACAGATTTGGCGATCTATCTTTAGGAACGAATTAAAAGATAATTAAAGTTCGAATTACAAACTTGAATAGTTCGTTCAGGGATTAAAGATTAAAGATAAAAACTAAAAGATCAAACTTTATCTTTTAGTTCTTTAAGTGCAGATTTTTCAGGAGAATGATAGATCTCATCCAGCGCAAGTTGTTGCAGCCCAGATACGCACACTGCTATATAAACATGAAGGCTGCACGAGTTTTCTACCAAGTCCGAGATTGAAGAGTTATTTTGTGAGTTTTGGGACTTGAGTGTTTTGTGAGCCACCTTGATGCTACCCTAACATCAAGTGTTGGACCTGAGTGTGTAGAGTTGATCTCTATTGTTCAGAGAGCAATCTCTGGTGTGTCTTTGATTTATTTGTAAACACGGGAGAGTGATTGAGAGGGAGTGAGAGGGGTTCTCATATCTAAGAGTGGCTCTTAGGTAGAAGTTGCACGGGTAGTGGTTAGGTGAGAAGGTTGTATACAGTGGCTGTTAGATCTTCGAACTAATACTATTTTAGTGAATTTCCTCCCTGGCTTGGTAGCCCCCAGATGTAGGTGACGTTGCACCGAACTGGGTTAACAATTCTCTTGTGTTATTTACTTGTTCAATCTGTTCATACGGTCATATACAAGCTGCATGTTCTGAAGCGCGATGTCGTGACATCCTGTACGACATCTGTCCCCAGTATCAGAATTTCATTATGTATCAATTTAAAACAATTAATTAGCTAATATACAATAATGTAAAGTGACTTACAAAATCCACAATTGTATAATAGAGATGTTGACACATTTACCACCATGTGCTATTTCAAAAAGATCTTCATGCTTTATGTACAAGAAAAAGTTATTATTATACACCCCAAACATGGTGGCATACCACAGTACCTGCAAAGGCTTGAGAAAAAGTTGTGGCATGGTCAATGTCATCAGGTGTGGGGGATTGATGTAAGGATCTGGCCTACCTATAGGTTTCACCGGTCCCTAAGCTCCCTGTTTATCCTACACAATTAATAGACATAAGTGAATGAAAGACAACACATTATTTGTAACAAATTGTTTTTTTAGTAATTCTTAAATGCAACAAAATGAAATATTTGTTCTAAAAAAGGCTTTACAAGATGTGTCAGCTAAGCAATGAAGGTATTAAGTGTCTGCCCCACTAACTGAACCTCTTGAGTGGGTACCGGAACACAGGCATCAGCATCTCAATCATCCTCAACACCGACCTTGACTTGATCATTGCCTAAAGGGACTTGTGGACAGTCGTCAACCCCTCATAAACTCTTCCAAGGGCAACCAAGCTAGGATCCTACCCCAAGGGATTGACACAACTTTCCTTTATGCTGACACGAGCAGTAGAAGGACCAACCTCAGGCTCAGGAGGCAATGTGAGTCCCTGTTATTGCATCTGGTTGAAGAAAACATTAGTTGTCAAGTCACTTGTTTGGTGATTGACTCCTCCAACTGGTCCCTGATTTTTTGTGTCAGCAGCTCCAGGTCTTCAGGAGCCATGTACATAGACATGTGGGAGCTCCTTTAGGCCAATCCAAAAGTATTGTTTGATCGTGACCCCAGCTCCAACAGAACAGACATGACCAGGGTGCTTTGGTCGCCCAGTGGCAGCAATCTATACATCCTTATGTCCATGGGTCACAAAGCATCCCTATGAGATCTACTCTTTTAGAGAATCATGTTGTCAACAGATGAAACAAATTTGGTTTACTGATCCAATAATTATTATAAAAAAAGACCACTAACAAATGAGAGTCACTTACAATTCTATTTGTAATTTCCTTTGTTGCATTAGACGTCATTTGACTATAATTTTTCGTGCATGTCATCATCTACTTAACGTGTCGTCTAATGGGAGATGGAGGATCAACGATTGTGTTAGTGCTCCTGGATTGGGCTGCTTCCTCCAATAGTTTCTTTTTCTTGTCCTCCATCAACTTTTCTTCTAGAAAATCATAACCCCCACGAGACAATATGTGAGGGATAGTGTTTTGTTTCTAAATGGCATGTGCCTTCTTTGAAACATCCTGTAACAATTACACATTAAGCTAACTTAATATGCTTAACAATAATGCACAAATATAAAGTTTAAATAATAATGAAAATCAACTAACCTCACATGAAGGGTCTCTATGGCTCTAACAAAACTAGTTCCACTTCTATTTGCTTATGTTGTACTTTTCACATACTTTATCATCTTTGCCCTCCTTGTCATCTGTCAGAGCCCATTTGGAGGTCAAATTTGACTTAAATTGCCTCCACCGCTCTCCTACGGTATGAAGTATCTTTTTCTTGATCCTCAAATCGGATGGTTCATGAATATCAAATTCAGTCTAGGATACAATAAATATATTTTATAGTTAGTCAATTACAATTTAAGATTTTTAGTACAACAAATTAGAACAACATTCAACTTTTAATTGAAATACTTGAGTATCCTCCCAGATCAAATCCTTTTGAGTTGCAGGAACTTGTTTCCAATTATCAATTGTAGCATCCACCTTATCACGAGCGACGATCCTCAAATATGTTCTTAATTTCTTTCTGTGGGGACCATCGATTTCCTAGTGGTAGGATCCACATGAACCACTGGTCTCTCCACCCCAACTTGTCTAGTATCCAATGATCTAAGTCGTGTTGCTTTTCTTGTCTTCTTCGACGTAAACGACGAAGGTGCTGCTGACTTAGGAGGAGGATGAAGAGAGTTAGGTGGTGTAGCCATGTGTCTATTGAAAAAAACATTAATTAAAGTCAACTCAAAAGTATATTAAGTTATGTAATTGAAACTATGAAAGCAAGTAAATATAAAAACAAATTACATTATACGATGTAAATTAATTCTCCTTCATCATGATCATTACGATTTTCATGGACATTGTCAACTTCTTCTTTGTTTATGTTAGGCAACATTTATATGGAGAAAGGACTAACACAAGTATCAATAGTTGAATCATCATCATCTTCACATTAATACCAATGGTTTTTCCGTGTAGAACCACTGACCACCTTTCATCACAAGGATCTTAAACATAAAACACATGTTTAGCTTATTTTGACATGATGAAAGGCTTATTCTGATAAGCAAGCTTCTTCAAATCTACCAAAGTAAATCCAAAATCATCGGTTTTCACACTGGTATTGTTATCAACCCACTTACACTTGAAAACATAAATAGTGAATTTTACATAACTAAGCTCCCAGATTTCTTCAATGACTCAAAAGTAAGGCATGGAAGTTACACATGGATTGTCATCACGTATACTAGCAAAGTGTTGAGATTCAGCCCTTAGACTAACCCCACTGTTTTGCATCGTACTCTTGTTGTCTTGTGATTTTGTGTAGAATGAATACTTGTTGATATCGTATCTTTGCTAAGTTATAACATTTCTTTTAGGCCCATCTTCTAACTTCCTTAACATTTTTTAAGCATTACCATCACCAAAGATTGTATCTTTAAACAAATTTAGGAATGTCTTGTTATGCTCTGTCAACACCCTATTCTTGGGTTACTTTCCTTGACAAAAGCTTCGTGACAAACTATGTATGGTAGAACTTCATTATTGTTATCCAATATATATAAATGAGTTTGTTGCAATTCTTCTAGACTTTGAGTGATAACATGCATTCCTCTTGAACCCTTACCTCCCACTCTTTTGTCATGCCAAGACTCGAAAAGCCCAACAAATTTTGTCTTTTCAATGTACTCTGAATAAAACTCAATAGCTTCTTCTACAATGCACCTTTCAACAATAGATGCTTCAGGAGGGTGAAGATTCTATGTATACCCTTTTAAGATCTGCATGTATCGCTCCACCAGGTACATCCACCACAAATAAACGGGACCATAACATTTAATTCCCTCATTGGATGAACAATTAAGTGAGCCATGATGACAAAAAAATGAAAGAGGAAAATACATCTCCAACTGACACAAGATAATAGCAGTCTTGTTTTCCAGCTCATACGATTTGAGAGGATCAATGACTTTGCTACATATGGCATTGAAGAAAAAGCACAAGCGAGTTATGGCATGCTTGACTTTGTTAGGTAAAATGTCTTGTATCGCCATTTTAGAAATTCGAACTGCACAAGGCTCTTAACATTTGAAGAGTATCCTTGTGGCACTTTGACATGGCGCAAACATTAACAAAAACTTATTTTCTCCTTTCTGGAACAAGTATGACAAGCTTGAGGCAAGTATATTTTCTTACCATCAGACCTTGGATGTAATTGGTCTTATATACCAATCTCAACTAGATCTTGACGAGTATTCAAATCATTGATCGAGGCCGTACCCGAATCAAATAAACATTAAAAATGCAGTATCTAGGAAGTGATGCGAGGTTGTCTCCCAACGAGCAATGGTCAACCAAACGTTCATAATAGATAGTAATAAAACAGTAACGAATTGGGGGGTTGTTTGTTTTTGTAATTTAAACAACAATCAAATTTTAATTAGAAAATAAAAAAATTAAAACATGTTGTTTCCCCTTGATTCATAAGCAAGTCTCTTATCCTAGGTTACGAGGATTTATCCCTAACCAGTTCAACCACTTAATCCAACCATAAATTAAATTACTAAGAGAAAATTAACATAAGGCTATCATTATGTGATTAAGCAACACATACACCAATTAATCATGAATGAAACTGATCATTAAGCATGAACGTAAATTAAGCGCAGAGACAATTAATTAAGCACTAAGCATGCATGGATTAATAGCAACAAATATAGAGTAATTGGTGAAGAGGAAAAACTAATCATAATTCAATAGTAATAACAAAACCTCAAAGAGAGTTGTGCTTGATCCTCAAGAGAAAACAACGCTGGAGACTTAGCCTTCCATTATTCAGCAGAAAACGAAATTGTAGATTGAAGCAGAAACAAAATTGCAGAAAACAAATTTTATTCTATGTGAACAGTGTGCATGAATAGTAATAAAAACTAGAATTGCAAAACCCTAAAATTATTCTCCTCTCCAAAAAAAACTCCCTAAACTAAAACCCTGGTGCTGTTATATAGGTCCTCAGCCCCAAAGCTTACAAATCTATTTTAAGTCCAAGCCCATAAACGAAATAAAATAAAATCTGGACAAGATAAGATAAGATTGGATGAAATAAAATCTGGATAAGATCAGATTTGATAAAATAAAATTTTCTGCTCTCTTCAAGTCCAAGCCCAATTCTGGATTCAAGCCCAATTGCTTATAATTCTCCTGAAATTAAATTAAAAACACAAAATTAGTCAAGTAGGCCCAAATGATAAAATTGCATAATTAATTTGACAATTAAGGCTAATCAGTAATTAAAATGGTGACAAGAAGGGTTAAGAAATAGGAGAAAATAATGACCCATCAACCATCCTTTGTCTTGCTTAGAATGTTAAGAATTGTGCCAATGACACTATTACACATTTTTCTCCACACGCATAATATCAATACAATGTCTGACATCTAGATCGGACAAGTATGGAAGATCAAACAATATCAACCTCTTCTTCCATATCCAAGTTTTACTTTTTTTCCTTTTTTTGGGTCTTTCCAAATATAGTATTGATGTCCTCAAGCTGCTCAAGAACCTATTGACTAGTTAATGGTATCAACACACTTTCATGCTCTTAATTTCCATTAAAAGCTTTTTTCAATCGCTGGTAAGGATGATAAGCTTTTAGAAAATGTCGATGTCAAGTGTATACTATTTTTCTTCCATGTTTCAATTGTATGTAGCTTGTATCTTCTTCACAAATAGGGCATGCACGATGGCCTTTAACATTGTATACGCTCAAATTCTTGTAAGTTGGAAAGTCATTAATGGTACAAAATAGCATTGCACTTAACTTGAATGTCTTATCCCGATACCCATCAAACACAACAAACCCCACATCCCACAACTTTGTCAATTCATCAATCAAGGGACTGAGATAAACATCGATGTCATTTCCTGGTTGTCTTGGGCCTGACATCATCATAAACAACATCGTGTATTTTTGCTTCATTCCATCAGTGGCAAGTCCAAGCCTAAGATTTCTTGCCTCTTTTCCAAAATCCGGATATAGATGATTAAACTTCTTCCACTAGAAGGAATTAGCTGGATGGTGAAGCATTCCATCGTAATTTCTCCCATCTACATGTCATGTAAGGTTTTTTGCATCATCTGCATTAGCAAATAAATGCTTGAACCTTGTAATGATTGGAAGATACTATAACACCTTTGTTGGGGGCCTTTTGTTGTGCTTTCATCACTACTACACTCATCATCATCCTTCACTTTGTACTATGATACCCCACACCTAGGGCATTATGCATTTCTTCATACTCATGTTTGTATAGTATACAATCATTAAGGCATGTGTGTATTTTCTAATACTCCATACCCATTAGACACAGTATCTTCTTCTCCTGATAATAACTTTTTGGAAATGTATTTTCCTCTGGAAGCATATCCTGCAATACTTAAAGAAATAAAGTAAAGCTTTTGTCACTCCACCCATATCTAGCCTTGACATTAACTAGACTTAAAACCATTAACAACAAGATCAAAGATTTCTTGCACCCTGGATACAAAGGCTTCTTGGAATCACTTTCCAATGTGTCATACATAGGGGCATGTGCTTGCTCAAAGGACTCTTGTCCAAGATCATGAATCATATCCTCTAATCAATCTCCCATTTCTACATCAATTAGTTCAGTTTAGGACTCCCTCTACATGTATGTCAATTCACCATGCCATACCCATGTCGTATAGTTCTTCTTAATCTCATCATACAGAAGATGTTCTCGTATCTCATCCAGTACTTCTCATCTCCCATTCAAATAGTTTATACAAGGACAAAGATATTTTCCATCCTCATCCGGTTGACTTCTTTCGAAGGAAAATTGCAAGAACTCTTCAATGCCTTCCTCATACGCAGAGCTCATGCAACTTGCATTCATCCAACTTTAATCCATTTAATTAATAACTCTGTGATGCTCACAAAGTTATTCCATGCATGAAAACCTCACTTTTTTCATTAAAGGTGTGGCCCTATCCCATTTAGGAAGAAATTTTTTATAGTAGATTCATACATAAAGGTTAAGTCTCTTTTCTTAAATTTGAAAAAATTTCGGCAGCATTTTGCATTGATCTCCAAGTACACAACATGAAAGTGGTGACATGACTTCCACCACAATCAAGAATGCACTCAGAGAACAAAGTGAAATGCATTGTACCAAAATTTCATCAAATTTAACAAAAGAGAATTAACTTATACATATGAGAATCTACTATAAAAAATGACTCTTCCCAAATTGTCCAAATAGACAATTCAAGATTCAATACAAGATTAATCCAAACTATCTGGAAGAATCATTGTATTCAATCTCAAATAGGAATCTAAGGTTCACTCATAATGAACATAACTTGTATATGAAGCAATAGTACATCATTAATCACATAATACAAGTTATAAAAGCATTCATAACAAAAATAATCCTGAAAATAGTATGACAGACATTTGTACCTATAAAGATGGTCACTAACAATAACAATGAATGATCACGATGGAAACAGAAAAAGGAAAAGTGCCTACAAATTACAACTGCAACAACCAAATGTTATTTAAAGGGACTAAAATAAAAATAAAAATTTAATCTTACTTTATCGGGTCCAAAATGTTGATCGTTAGGGTAGGCCCAGTTTCGGATTAAAAAAATAATAATAACAACTCTGTTAGTGCTTAGCTCTACTGAGTATTAAAAAGGTTGGCTAAGATTTTGTTAAAACATAAGCACTTAGACAATGAAGGAAAGCTGGAGTTGCTGCACATGATGTCCAACGTTATGTCAAGGAATAAGATCGGGCTGCACAATGCACAAGGCAAGATAAAATGTCAAATGAAGAATTGAAGTTGCAGGATCCACGATGTCGGATACAATGTCCTGACATCCTGCCCGAAAATACTGGAGTTGCTGCACAATGCATAAGTCAAGATAAAATGTCAAATGAAGCATTGAAGCTGCAGGATCCACGATGTCGGATACGATGTCCTGACATCTTGCCCGAAAATACTGGACACATAAATCTGTTATATCTTTAACAGATTATTGTGCAGTTAGCAAGAGATTAGATGATCTATCTTTAGGAACGAATTAAAAGATCATTAAAGTAGAAGAGTTCGTTCAGGGATTAAAGATTAAAGATTAAAGATTCAAACTAAAAGATCAAACGTTATCTTTTAGTTCTTTAACTGCAGATTTTCAGGAAGAAGATAGATCTCATCCAGCATCAAGAAGTTGCAGCCCAGAATCGTACACGGCTATAAAAACATGGAGGCTGCACGAGTTCTGTACCAAGTCCGGGATTGAAGAGTTATTTTGTGAGTTTTGGGACTTGAGTCTTTTGTGAGCCACCTTGATGGTACCCTAACATCAAGTGTTGGACCTGAGTGTGTAGAGTTGATCTCTTGTGTATAGAGTTGATCTCTAGTGTGTAGGGTTGATCCCTTTTGTTCAGAGTTGATCTCTGGTGTGTCTTTGATTTAATTGTAAACACGGGAGAGTGTTTGAGAGGGAGTGAGCGGGGTTTCTCATATCTAAGAGTGGCTCTTAGGTAGAGATCGCACGGGTAGTGGTTAGGTGAGAAGGTTGTAAACAGGGGCTGTTAGACCTTGAACTAACACTATTGAGAGTGGATTTCCTCCCTGGCTTGGTAGCCCCCAGATGTAGGTGAGGTTGCACCGAACTGGGTTAACAATTCTCTTGTGTTATTTACTTGTTTAAACTGTACACACTGTCAAACACATTCTGCATGTTCTGAAGCGTGATGTCGTGACATCCTGTACGACATCTGTCCCCAGTATCAGAATTTCATTTGGTATCAGAGCCAACACTCGAAATCACAGAGTGAGATCTAGGGAGATAAATTCTGATGAACATGGAGAAAGAAGGAGGACCAGTGAACAGACCACCAATCCTAGATGGAACCAACTATGAATACTGGAAAGCAAGGATGGTGGCCTTCCTCAAATCACTGGATAGCAGAACCTGGAAAGCTGTCATCAAAGGCTGGGAACATCCCAAGATGCTGGACACAGAAGGAAAGCCCACTGATGAATTGAAGCCAGAAGAAGACTGGACTAAAGAAGAAGACGAATTGGCACTTGGAAACTCCAAAGCTTTGAATGCTCTATTCAATGGAGTTGACAAGAATATCTTCAGACTGATCAACACATGCACAGTGGCCAAAGATGCATGGGAGATCCTGAAAACCACTCATGAAGGAACCTCCAAAGTGAAGATGTCCAGATTGCAACTATTGGCTACAAAATTCGAAAATCTGAAGATGAAGGAGGAAGAGTGTATTCATGACTTCCACATGAACATTCTTGAAATTGCCAATGCTTGCACTGCCTTGGGAGAGAGGATAACAGATGAAAAGCTGGTGAGAAAGATCCTCAGATCCTTGCCTAAGAGATTTGACATGAAAGTCACTGCAATAGAGGAGGCCCAAGACATTTGCAACATGAGAGTGGATGAACTCATTGGTTCCCTTCAAACCTTTGAGCTAGGACTCTCGGATGGGGCTGAAAAGAAGAGCAAGAACTTGGCGTTCGTGTCCAATGATGAAGGAGAAGAAGATGAGTATGACCTGGATACTGATGAAGGTCTGACTAAGGCAGTTGTGCTCCTTGGAAGGCAGTTCAACAAAGTGCTGAACAGAATGGACAGGAGGCAGAAACCACATGTCCAGAACATCCCTTTCGACATCAGGAAAGGTAGCAAATACCAGAAAAAGTCAGATGAAAAGCCCAGTCACAGCAAAGGAATTCAATGCCATGGGTGTGAAGGCTATGGACACATCATAGCTGAATGTCCCACTCATCTCAAGAAGCAGAGGAAAGGACTTTCTGTATGTCGGTCTGATGATACAGAGAGTGAACAAGAAAGTGATTCTGACAGAGATGTAAATGCACTCACTGGGAGATTTGAATCTGCTGAAGATTCAAGTGATACAGACAGTGAAATCACTTTTGATGAGCTTGCCACATCCTATAGAGAACTATGCATCAAAAGTGAGAAGATTCTTCAGCAAGAAGCACAACTGAAGAAGGTCATTGCAAATTTGGAGGCTGAAAAGGAGGCACATGAAGAGGAGATCTCTGAGCTTAAAGGAGAAGTTGGTTTTCTGAACTCTAAGCTGGAAAACATGACAAAATCAATAAAGATGCTGAATAAAGGCTCAGATACGCTTGATGAGGTGCTGCTGCTTGGAAAGAATGCTGGAAACCAGAGAGGACTTGGATTTAATCCTAAGTCTGCTGGCAGAACAACCATGACAGAATTTGTTCCTGCCAAAAACAGGACTGGAGCCACGATGTCACAACATCGGTCTCGACATCATGGAACGCAGCAGAAAAAGAGAAAAAGAAAGAAGTGGAGGTGTCACTACTGTGGCAAGTATGGTCACATAAAGCCCTTTTGCTATCATCTACATGGCCATCCACATCATGGAACTCAAAGTAGCAACAGCAGAAAGAAGATGATGTGGGTTCCAAAACACAAGGCTGTCAGTCTTGTTGTTCATACTTCACTTAGAGCATCAGCTAAGGAAGATTGGTACCTAGATAGCGGCTGTTCCAGACACATGACAGGAGTCAAAGAATTCCTGCTGAACATTGAGCCCTGCTCCACTAGTTATGTGACATTTGGAGATGGCTCTAGAGGAAAGATCATTGGAATGGGAAAGCTAGTTCATGATGGACTTCCTAGTCTAAACAAAGTACTGCTGGTGAAGGGACTGACTGCAAACTTGATCAGCATCAGTCAGCTGTGTGATGAAGGATTCAATGTAAACTTCACAAAGTCAAAATGCTTGGTGACACATGAGAAGAGTGAAGTTCTAATGAAGGGCTGCAGATCAAAGGACAACTGCTACCTATGGACACCTCAAGAAACCAGCTACTCCTCCACATGTCTATCCTCCAAAGAAGATGAAGTCAGAATATGGCATCAAAGATTTGGACATCTGCACTTAAGAGGCATGAAGAAAATCATTGACAAAGGTGCTGTTAGAGGCATTCCCAATCTGAAAATAGAAGAAGGCAGAATCTGTGGTGAATGTCAGATTGGAAAGCAAGTCAAGATGTCCCACCAGAAGCTTCAACATCAGACCACTTCCAGGGTGCTGGAACTACTTCACATGGACTTGATGGGGCCTATGCAAGTTGAAAGCCTTGGAGGAAAGAGGTATGCCTATGTTGTTGTGGATGATTTCTCCAGATTTACCTGGGTCAACTTTATCAGAGAGAAATCAGACACCTTTGAAGTATTCAAGGAGTTGAGTCTAAGACTTCAAAGAGAAAAGGACTGCGTCATCAAGAGAATCAGGAGTGACCATGGCAGAGAATTTGAAAACAGCAGGTTCACTGAATTCTGCACATCTGAAGGCATCACTCATGAGTTCTCTGCAGCCATTACACCACAACAGAATGGCATAGTTGAAAGGAAAAACAGGACTTTGCAAGAGGCTGCTAGGGTCATGCTTCATGCCAAAGAACTTCCCTATAATCTCTGGGCTGAAGCCATGAACACAGCATGCTACATCCACAACAGAGTCACACTTAGAAGAGGCACTCCAACCACACTGTATGAAATCTGGAAAGGGAGGAAGCCAACTGTCAAGCACTTCCACATCTTTGGAAGTCCATGTTACATTTTGGCAGATAGAGAGCAAAGGAGAAAGATGGATCCCAAGAGTGATGCAGGAATATTCCTGGGATACTCTACAAACAGCAGAGCATATAGAGTATTCAACTCCAGAACCAGAACTGTGATGGAATCCATCAATGTGGTTGTTGATGATCTAGCTCCAGCAAGAAAGAAGGATGTCGAAGAAGATGTCAGAACATCTGGAGACAATGTAGCAGATGCAGCTAAAAGTGGAGAAAATGCAGAAAACTCTGATTCTGCTACAGATGAATCAAACATCAACCAACCTGACAAGAGACCCTCCATTAGAATCCAGAAGATGCACCCCAAGGAGCTGATTATAGGAGATCCAAACAGAGGAGTCACTACAAGATCAAGGGAGATTGAGATTGTCTCCAACTCATGTTTTGTCTCCAAAATTGAGCCTAAGAATGTGAAAGAGGCACTGACTGATGAGTTCTGGATCAATGCTATGCAAGAAGAATTGGAACAATTCAAAAGGAATGAAGTCTGGGAGCTAGTTCCGAGACCCGAGGGAACTAATGTGATTGGCACCAAGTGGATCTTCAAGAACAAAACCAATGAAGAAGGTGTTATAACCAGGAACAAGGCCAGACTTGTTGCTCAAGGCTACACTCAGATTGAAGGTGTAGACTTTGATGAAACGTTCGCTCCTGTTGCTAGACTTGAATCCATCAGATTGTTACTTGGTGTAGCTTGCATCCTCAAATTCAAGTTGTACCAAATGGATGTGAAGAGCGCGTTTCTGAATGGATACCTGAATGAAGAAGCCTATGTGGAGCAGCCAAAGGGATTTGTAGACCCAACTCATCCAGATCATGTATACAGGCTCAAGAAGGCTCTCTATGGATTGAAGCAAGCTCCAAGAGCTTGGTATGAAAGGCTAACAGAGTTTCTTACTCAGCAAGGGTATAGGAAGGGAGGAATTGACAAGACTCTCTTTGTCAAACAAGATGCTGAAAACTTGATGATTGCACAGATATATGTTGATGACATTGTGTTTGGAGGGATGTCGAATGAGATGCTTCGACATTTTGTTCAACAGATGCAATCTGAATTTGAGATGAGTCTTGTTGGAGAGCTGACTTATTTTCTGGGACTCCAAGTGAAGCAGATGGAAGACTCCATATTCCTCTCTCAAAGCAAGTATGCAAAGAACATTGTCAAGAAGTTTGGGATGGAGAATGCCAGTCATAAAAGGACACCTGCACCTACTCACTTGAAGCTGTCAAAGGATGAAGCAGGCACCAGTGTTGATCAAAGTCTGTACAGAAGCATGATTGGGAGCTTACTATATTTAACAGCTAGCAGACCCGACATCACCTATGCAGTAGGTGTTTGTGCAAGATATCAAGCCAATCCTAAGATAAGTCACTTGACTCAAGTAAAGAGAATTCTGAAATATGTAAATGGCACCAGTGACTATGGGATTATGTACTGTCATTGTTCAGATTCAATGCTGGTTGGGTATTGTGATGCTGATTGGGCTGGAAGTGCAGATGACAGAAAAAGCACTTCTGGTGGATGCTTCTATCTGGGCAACAACCTTATTTCATGGTTCAGCAAGAAGCAGAACTGTGTGTCCCTATCTACTGCAGAAGCCGAGTATATTGCAGCAGGAAGCAGCTGTTCACAACTAGTTTGGATGAAGCAGATGCTGAAGGAGTACAATGTCGAACAAGATGTCATGACATTGTACTGTGACAACATGAGTGCTATTAATATTTCTAAAAATCCTGTTCAACACAGCAGAACCAAGCACATTGACATTAGACATCACTATATCAGAGATCTTGTTGATGATAAAGTGATCACACTGAAGCATGTTGACACTGAGGAACAAATAGCAGATATTTTCACAAAGGCTTTGGATGCAAATCAGTTTGAAGAACTGAGGGGCAAGCTGGGCATTTGTCTGCTAGAGGAATTATAGCAGCTACTGCAATCTGAACGTGCCCAAACGAATCACTTAACATTAATAGCACGTTCACTACTGAACCAAGGCAAATTCGACCGTTGCTTCACACGGCCCTCTACATTCCTCATTCAAATTTATATTTGCTTGGCATTCGTGTTTTCACCAGCATTTCCCAATAGTTCTCTGAGATTTACGAAATCATTCCAAACGCTCTGCATTTCCATGGCTACCTCACCAAAAGAAACTTCAGCTCCTGGTTCACCATCTGTACCATCATCTCCGCACCAGGAACAACCAGAATTCAACATCCAACCCATACAAATAATTCCTGGTCAAGCTTCTGTCCCTGAGAAACTGGTTCCCAGAAGACAACAGGGAGTGAAGATTGCTGAAAACCCTAGTCTTGCAACAAGTCCTAGGGAAGTAGACACGGAGATGGACAAGAAAATCCGCGGTATTGTGAGTAGCATTCTGAAGGATGCTTCTGTGCCTGATGCTGAGAAAGATGTTCCAACATCTTCCACCCCAAGTGTTTCTGTGCCTGATGCTGAGAAAGATGTTCCAACATCCTCTGCTCCAAATGCTGAAGCCCTCCCTTCACCCAGTGAAGAGGAATCAACAGAAGAAGAGGATCAAGCCTCAGAGGAGACTCCTGCACCATGGGCACCAGAACCTGCTCCAGGTAACCTCATTGACTTAGAAGAAGTTGAATCTGATGAAGAACCCATTGCCAACAGGTTGGCACCTGGCATTGCGGAAAGACTTCAAAACAGAAAGGGAAAAACCCCCCTTAAGAGGTCTGGACGAATCAAGACTATGGCACAGAAGAAGAGTACTCCAATCACTCCTGCCACATCCAGAAGAAGCAAGGTTGCTATCCCCTCCAAGAAGAGGAAAGAAATTTCCTCATCCGATTCTGATGATGATGTCGAACTAGATGTCTCGACATCTAAGAGGGTCAAGAAATCTGGAAGAAAGGTGCCTGAAAATGTTCCTGATGCACCATTGGACAACATCTCTTTCCACTCCATTGGCAATGTTGAAAAGTGGAAATATGTGTATCAACGCAGACTTGCGGTTGAAAGAGAACTGGGAAGAAATGCCTTGGATTGCAAGGAGACCATGGAACTCATCAAGGCTGCTGGACTACTGAAGACAGTCACCAAATTGGGAGACTGTTATGAAGGCCTAGTCAGGGAATTTATTGTCAACATTCCCTCTGACATAACTAACAGAAAGAGTGATGAGTATCAAAAGGTGTTTGTCAGAGGAAAGTGTGTTAGATTCTCCCCTGCTGTGATTAACAAGTACCTGGGCAGACCTACTGAAGGAGTGGTGGATATTGATGTTTCTGAGCATCAGATTGCCAAGGAAATCACTGCCAAACAAGTCCAGCATTGGCCAAAGAAAGGGAAGCTTTCAGCAGGGAAGCTAAGTGTGAAGTATGCAATTCTACACAGGATTGGTGCTGCAAACTGGGTACCCACCAATCATACTTCCACTGTTGCCACAGGTTTGGGTAAATTTCTGTATGCTGTTGGAACCAAGTCCAAATTTAATTTTGGAAACTATATTTTTGATCAAACTGTTAAGCATTCAGAATCTTTTGCTGTCAAATTACCCATTGCCTTCCCTACTGTATTGTGTGGCATTATGTTGAGTCAACATCCAAATATTTTAAACAACATTGACTCTGTGATGAAGAGAGAATCTCCTCTATCCCTGCATTACAAACTGTTTGAGGGGACACATGTCCCAGACATTGTCTCGACATCAGGGAAAGCTGCTGCTTCAGGTGCTGTGTCCAAGGATGCCTTGATTGCTGAACTCAAGGACACATGCAAGGTGCTGGAAGCAACCATCAAAGCCACTACAGAGAAGAAAATGGAGCTGGAACGGCTGATCGAAAGACTCACAGACAGTGGCATTGATGATGAAGAAGCAGTTGAGGAAGAAGGAGAAGCAGTTGAAGAAGAAGAAGAAGCTGCTGAGGAAGAGGAAGATGCAGCAGAAGAGACAGAATCAGATGATGATTCTGAAGCCACCCCATGATCATCAGACCCTTATTTTTACTTTTTACTAGCTATAGGGGCATGTCCCTTTGAACAATTGATTGTTATTGGTCTGTAATATTTGCACATTAATTTCATGCATCCTACTTTTGCCAAATTTATGTCTAAAAAGGGGGAGTAATAGTATTATGCTTGCTATTATGCATGATTTTGAGTAGTAGAATACTATGTATGCAATAGTCGTATTATGCATGATTCATGATTTTGAGGGGGAGTTGTATGTATATGACTTTGAGGGGGAGACTGCTGCTGATGATGACTGATGGAAGCTACTAGAAGATGCTGCAGTAAGAGCATGGAGACAGGGGGAACAGATAGCTGATGTCACATGAGATGTCTTGACATCCTGGAGAAGACTAGTAGCTGATAGAAGATGATGCAGTAAGCATGGAGACAGGGGGAGCAGAAGCAGAAAGCTGATGTCACGAGAGATGTCTTGACATCCTGGAGAAGACTTGTAGATTTGCAACTTGAAGAATTTCCGCTGTGCTTGATTACTCTGATAATGAAAGTTGCTGATCCCACTTGCATAACTGCTCGTACCTGCTCAGGAAGTGTCTAAGTATGTTTTAGACAAAATTTGCCAAAGGGGGAGATTGTTAGTGCTTAGCTCTACTGAGTATTAAAAAGGTTGGCTAAGATTTTGTTAAAACATAAGCACTTAGACAATGAAGGAAAGCTGGAGTTGCTGCACATGATGTCCAACGTTATGTCAAGGAATAAGATCGGGCTGCACAATGCACAAGGCAAGATAAAATGTCAAATGAAGAATTGAAGTTGCAGGATCCACGATGTCGGATACAATGTCCTGACATCCTGCCCGAAAATACTGGAGTTGCTGCACAATGCATAAGTCAAGATAAAATGTCAAATGAAGCATTGAAGCTGCAGGATCCACGATGTCGGATACGATGTCCTGACATCTTGCCCGAAAATACTGGACACATAAATCTGTTATATCTTTAACAGATTATTGTGCAGTTAGCAAGAGATTAGATGATCTATCTTTAGGAACGAATTAAAAGATCATTAAAGTAGAAGAGTTCGTTCAGGGATTAAAGATTAAAGATTAAAGATTCAAACTAAAAGATCAAACGTTATCTTTTAGTTCTTTAACTGCAGATTTTCAGGAAGAAGATAGATCTCATCCAGCATCAAGAAGTTGCAGCCCAGAATCGTACACGGCTATAAAAACATGGAGGCTGCACGAGTTCTGTACCAAGTCCGGGATTGAAGAGTTATTTTGTGAGTTTTGGGACTTGAGTCTTTTGTGAGCCACCTTGATGGTACCCTAACATCAAGTGTTGGACCTGAGTGTGTAGAGTTGATCTCTTGTGTATAGAGTTGATCTCTAGTGTGTAGGGTTGATCCCTTTTGTTCAGAGTTGATCTCTGGTGTGTCTTTGATTTAATTGTAAACACGGGAGAGTGTTTGAGAGGGAGTGAGCGGGGTTTCTCATATCTAAGAGTGGCTCTTAGGTAGAGATCGCACGGGTAGTGGTTAGGTGAGAAGGTTGTAAACAGGGGCTGTTAGACCTTGAACTAACACTATTGAGAGTGGATTTCCTCCCTGGCTTGGTAGCCCCCAGATGTAGGTGAGGTTGCACCGAACTGGGTTAACAATTCTCTTGTGTTATTTACTTGTTTAAACTGTACACACTGTCAAACACATTCTGCATGTTCTGAAGCGTGATGTCGTGACATCCTGTACGACATCTGTCCCCAGTATCAGAATTTCAAACTCCATAAACTAATCAAGTAATTAATCATGCATTAGATTTTGTGATGGTTGGTGTGAGGCTGAAAGTGTTGTTTTAGGAAAAGAGAAACAAAAAGGAGGGGACGAAATGAAATGAAATACTAAGTTGAATGCTCTACTACTACAAGCTGATAAAGCTCTCTCTGCAAAGATGAAAGTGTTTTTGTGTTTGTACACTTTGATTGATAGCTAGCCAGATAGATCCTTTTATGGAAGCGGCTGGGTCCCATTCACTTGGCTAGACAATTATTATTTATTTAACTTTATAATTTATATTATTTATTTAGTAATAAAAATATACTTATTTTTATTCTCATCACATTTAAACAAGGGAAATATATTAGTAGATTGAAAAAAAATTAGATTACGTACTAATCTAAAAATCCCTTTATAACATCTTCTTGCTTATTTATTCAGTATGAATCAATGTAATAAAAGTAATAGGGACTCAAGAATTTGTCCATTAGCAACCCATCATACCAACATTGTTACATCTAGAAATACGAAGTCACACACAATGAAATAAGGTATTTAAGATATGACTCTCAAAGTAAGTCAATGAAATAAATCTTAATTAGAAGGAATAAATTATACAAAGTCATCTCAAAGGAGGAAATGCATATATTTACTTTCTTGTTGTATTGTATTTTATATTGTGTTCATAAGTACAAAAACAACAAAATGTTGCAACATTATAATAAAAAACTTATATAAAACATGACACATATACAAGGATGAAAGATAGGACATGAATCAACATTGGCAATAATATTTAGGTGGTGTAAGCAATATAAACCAACTTCATATCACTCTTTTCAATTTAAACAACATGATTCAAAAACCATATACCATGTTATCTTCTACCTCCCAAAATATGTTACAAAAAACTGAGTGAAAAAATGAGTATAAAACCTCTTGTGCCTTATCAAAACATAAATACAACTATTAACAAATATAATAGTTGATCTGGAATTTACCATATTAAAATCTCTCACAAATTTTCAGTAAACTATCCCTCAATGTACTCTTCAGTGTTGGCCAGCTACAGAGATATTCACAAATATTAAAAACATAAGCCCATAGCCCCAAGTCAATGATCATTCATATATAGAACAACACCTACAAATTAATTTAGATATAGCCTGAAACGAGATTGATGCAATCCTACCCCCCCCCCCAAGGGCATTGGATAGAAGACTCCAAGAAGATTGGGCCGGACATACAGGAGAAGGCCCTAGGGTTCTCTTGAGCCTTAGGGTAGATTTTGGGCCCATGGACTGAGTATGAGCCCACATATATTTGTACATATTAGATTAGGGTTTCATTATTTTTGGGCCTTGTATTTAGGGATCCATAGTGTAGGGATGGTACCTTAGTAATGTAGGATTTTTCAGCCCTTGTATTTTAGGGCACCTAGACTAGTTTTTGTACTAGGGATAGTTTTGTAATTTTTGCATTAAGTGCACTATTTGATGTGTGTGTTGGGAGAGAAATTAAATTGAATTGGGAGAAGCCCAATCCAATTAAATTTTGGACCAGTCTTAGGAGGAGGTGAGCATTTGCTTACTACACCCCATTGCCACATCATACAGTCACACTTTGTACATGTCCTTCATGCTTTACACGCCTCATGAAACCTAAGCACACTTAGTGAAGAATCTTGGACTTGATCTTGGATTAGTGAGCTGAACCATAGCTAAAATTCATTAATCATAATTAGTGAAATTTTGGCTCCAAATTTGGCTCCGCAAATTCAAATTCACGTGAAATTTGAATATTCCCTCCAATTTTGTGTGAAACTTAGACTATAAATAGAGGCCTTGTGTGTGCACTTTTTAAACTTTGATCACTTGAGAAATTAGACTTCAAAGTTCAGATCTCATTTGAGGCATAAAATTTGGGCCCCCCTCTCTCCCTCTTGTTGGATCGAGTGGCCTCGGAATAATTAAGAAGGGGGGTTGATTTGATTATGAACGTGTCTTGACTAATTAAAAATTTATCCTTCTTAATGTTACTAGATTCAATTAGGCTTTACTACTAAGTTATGAGAAAGTAAAGAACAGAAACAATAACTTAGATAAAAGTAAAGCGGAAATAAAAAGTACATAGCCGAAATTAAAGAGTGTAGGGAAGAAGAAGACAAACACAAGATTTATACTGGTTCGGCAACAACCCGTGGCTACATCCAGTCCCCAAGCAACCAACGGTTCTTGAGATTTCTTTCAACCTTGTAAAATCCTTTACAAGCCAAAGATCCACAAGGGATGTACCCTCCCTTATTCTCTTTGAACAACCAAGTGGATGTACCCTCCTCTTGAACTGATCCACAAGAAATGTACCCTCTCTTGTTCTCAGTATAACAACCCAAGTAGATGTACCCTCTACTTGTACCACAAAGCATATACCCTCCAATGTGTTAGGACAAAGAATTCTTAGGTGGTTAGTCCCTTGAATTCTCTGTGAGGGGGATATAAAAGATATCTCAGGCGGTTAGTCCTTTGAAATCTTTTGTATAAAGGGAAAGGGAAAAAGATATCTCAGGCGGTTAGTCCTTTGAAATCTTTTGTCAAGAGGGAGAAGGGAAGAAACAAAAGAATTCTCAGGCGGTTAGTCCTTTGAATCTTATGACAAGAGAGAGAAGGGAAGAAACAAAAGGATTCTCAGGCGGTTAGTCCTTTGAATCTTTTGACAAGAGAAAAAAGTGAATGAAGAAGATGAGTAGCACAAGTTTTTGGTCAATGAACTTTTCTTGAAAGAGAAAGTATTGAAAAAAAACTCTTAGAAAGATGAAGAGAAATAAATGAAAGAAATCAATCTTTTTGAATGAAAGGAATCAGTCTTAGTTGTATATGAAATTCGTGCCATGGTCATATATTTATAATCATTTGATGACTCATGTTAAAGTTTGTGACTCTTGGAAATTTCTTTAAAACTAGTCACTTTAAAAGTTGTGACTCTTTTGAAAAACTAGTCACTTTAAAAGTTGTGACTTTTGAAAAAAGCTTCAGAAACAAGTCACTTTAATAATTGTGACTTTTGGAAATTTATTTTTCGAAATCAATCACTGGTAATCGATTACCATTATAGTGTAATCGATTACACATCAAAAGATGTGACTCTTCGTGTTTAAATTTGAAAATCAAAATGTTTAGAAACACTGGTAATCGTTTACAAGTATTGTGTAATCGATTACACAAGTTTAAAATGATTTGAAAATGTTTTATCACTAGTTGTGACTCTTGAAATTTGAAATCTAACGTTTTAAAACATTGGTAATCGATTACATGCTCATGGTAATCGTTTACAAGTATTGTGTAATCGATTACACAAGTTTAAAATGATTTGAAAATGTTTTATCACTAGTTGTGACTCTTGAAATTTGAAATCTAACGTTTTAAAACATTGGTAATCGATTACATGCTCATGGTAATCGATTACAGCTTTGTAAATCAGTTTTGAAAACAATGCTGGCTACTAGTAATCGATTACTACCTTCTGATAATCAATTACCAAAGAGTAAAACTCTTTGGTAAAATATTTTGTGAAAAATTCTTGTGCTACTCAATATTTTGAAAAACTTTTTTAGTACTTATCTTCATTGAGTCTTCTCTTGATTCTTGAATCTTGAGTCTTGAATCTTGATCTTGATTGTTCCTGAATCTTGATTATTGAAACTTGATTATTCTTGAATCTTGATTCTTAAAGCTTTTTGACTCCTGATTCTTTGGAACTTGCTTAACTCTTGATTCTTTGGCATCATCAAAATAATCTTGAAAGTCATTGCTTCCACACCTCTCCCTCCACTCATCTTCTCCAATGTTCAAGCTCTTATCCATGGCCTCTGATGCTGGTGAGCTTTTTTTAACTCATCTTCTCCTTGAAGTGGCGTCTCCAATCACCTTTCCTTCTTCTCCATTCCATTGTCATTGATCTTCAAGAAGCAAAAGACTCCATTGATGAAATATTTGTTTTTTCTATGCACACATGGCACCTATACCTTTGCACACATTGAGTTTTTGGGCCCTATACCCAGGTCCGTGGAGACATAGGAAGTGGTGGTTGATCTGTGGTCATTCTGGGTCTCCGACTCGCTTGATAATAGTGAAGCCTTATCTAGAGGTTTTCACTTTGAAGATACGTTGTCGCTGGTAGTCCCTAACGTCACAATGTTTGATTTCAAAGAGGATGATATCTCTAGAAACCTTTGAAAGTTATGTGCGACCACCCTTGGGACTTTTCACTAAATAGCAAACCTTTAATCCCCTCCATTAGGTTCCTAAATTAGGGGCACGGAAGAAACACACTATGTTTTGTTTCCTTGATCTAGCCATGCATATCTTTATGACATCGTGATTGTGTGCGTCATTCTTGTGTTTACCATGTTATTATGTCATTTTGGAATTAATTTATTGCGTTATCATGCTCATTCATCTAGCATGTTTCTCTTTGTGCTACTAACCGCATACTCTTTATTGTCATTAGTCATTCATTTCATTCATGTATACTTATGTCATGTCATTGCTCATTCCTTGCATTTGTTTTCGTCATCTTCGTCACGAGAAGCCGAAAAGTCTACATCGTTTTCTTAATTGCATGCATTGGAATAGGTGCTAGCCCCATGATCGATCGATCATCACCCCGCGTTAGGTTAAAGACGTTAAAGAAGCACTCCTAGGAGGCAGCCTAGTATTTCTAACTTTTCTCTTTAATTTCTTGTTTAATACTTGTTCGTTTTCTTGAACTATATCCTGAATTTGCCTAAGTTTATATGCAATTATAGGATTTTAAGAAGAAAAAATATAACAATGAATAACACAACTTTGCAAAGGATTTTTTGCAAAAAAAAAAAAAAAAATAGCTCACCTGGGCGAGCAAGACTGTCGAAAAACATAAAAAGGGGAGGGGTGAAGCCATTTTCACCCCATTCTTCCCTAAAATCAAAGCCTCCACAAAAAGCTTACAAGAACCACCATTGGCAGCAGCCTCAAGCTTCCTTTGTGCACCTTTTGTTTCATTTTTTCCGCATTTCTTTCATCTCACACAAGTAAGTGCCATCTCCATCCAATTTACCTTTTCCATGGGGTATTTTGGTGCTTTATTTGTTATTTTCTTTGCAATGTTTGTGAGATAAATTGTTTGTGAATCCATGACTTGAATGCTTTGGTTAGGGGCTGCAATGTATGGCCCTAGGCCTATCTTTGATCCTATTGTAGATTTGCCTGTCATGTTGTTCTCCATTCCTTATTTTTACATGCTTAAACATGCACCCACCAACCATTCGATAAAATGTTGCAATGACCATTTCATGTGTTGTTTTGTAATTTGAATGTGAAATGAGCTTTATGCATGTTCATCAATCATTTACAATGTATGAGCAACTTAGATTGATAGATTAAAATTCCAAGAGTATGAGCTAGGCTTGGAAATCTAGATTTTGTCTTAAATGCGAAATACATGAATTACATAAACATGTAAAACTGATTGGGTGGGATTAATCTAATTATTAAGCTTGCTACACTATGATGGGCACATTGCATCTAAGTAGCTGTGGAATGTTTTTCAAAAAAAAAAAAATAATACGCATTGGTGTGTGATTTGTTTTATTAGTTGCACGGTAACGCTTGCAATTAGCAAAAAAAAACACACACACCACCCAAAATTGGTTGACTTCTTGCTTGCTTAAGATAAATGAAATAATGGTAGTGCATTTTGTGCAAACTAACTTTTTATGGATGTGTCTTTGTAGGAAATGGCTCCAAAAAAGCTTCTATCTAAGAGGGCAAGAAAGGACAACACAGGAGAAGGATCTAGTGCGGCTCTACAAGCAAATATAGAATTTGACGGACACCGTTTCCGAAGTGAGGAACATCAACGTCGCTTTGAAGCGATCAAGGGTTGGCCTTTCCTCAAAGAAAGACGGGTCCAAAAGAGAGAGGGGGAATACACGGAGTTCCAGGAGGCAGTTTCCAGGAGGCAATGGACTCAACTCACAGGGCCCATGGCTAAGTATGACCTGGAAATAGTCATGGAATTCTACGTGAATGTGTGGCCCACTGAGGACGAAGTTAGGGATAAGCGCTCCTAGGTACGGGGCCAATGGTTCCCCTATGATGAAGATGCCATCAACCAGTTCTTGGGGCATCCGTTGGTCCTGGAAGAGGGGCAACATTGTGAGTTCAGTGAAAGGAGGAGCCAGGCTTCAAGATTTGATGAGGAGGCCATAGGCCAGCTGTTGTGCATTATGGGATAAGACTTTGCACGAAGCGTGACAGGAAGGCGGGTGAGGATCATGAACACTAGCATGAACACCTTGACAAAGATCTGGATGACACTGCTCCTCAGCAACATCCTTCCTAGTGATCATAATTTTGATCTTCCCCTGCCAAAATGTCAGCTGGTCTACGCTATCTTGACCCAGGTCAGTATTCATGTGGCCCAACTAATCTCAGATTCCATTTACCAATTTGTACGGATCACGCCTCCAAAACACCTAATGGACCCTGAAAAGTCCAACAGAGCACTGGGATTTTTGACCTTGATCACAGGTCTCTGCTAGTTCTATGGGGTGTCAGTTACACCCACAAAGGTCATCCAGCCTCCCATTAATATAGGTCCTTCATTGAAAAGTATTGTATGCCAAGGCAGGCACGGAAGCCGAGGAAGGAACAGCAGCAACAGCTAGCCGCAGATGCACCACCACCACCTCTCCAGCAACCATCATCTCTAGAGTCCATCTCAGCTCACATGCAGAGGATGGAACTCTATATGCAGCATTTGGATGACCAACAAGCGGCTAACCATAGGGGTCAGGTGCAGTTGAATGAGAGCTTCTACCAGTATACCCTGTATCAGCAGCACTAGGATCCCAGTCCTTACCCATGGCCTACTCCCAAGCAGTTCGGGGCCACAGTTGCATAGCCTGGAGACAGACCCAGTTTTCAGGTAAGGGTAGGGCCCGCAGAGGCCCCAGGAGATGAAGATGGAGCTCAGGAAGATGATGACATGGCCAATGTGATGGACTTCTTCCTTTGAGGAGGCTAAGCCATGTTAGTCGCTTCATACGACTAACTTTTGTATAGAAATCATTTTCCAAAGCTTGTATAGTTCCCCAATTTATGGTTATTTTGTAGTGATTTTTGTAAATAAATCTTATTTTATGGTTAATGTTGTCTCTAGAACATTTCCATTGGATTTAATGATGAAATCTGTGCATTTTCAGGTGAAAAAGAGGCTAAGTTTTGAATTGCAAAATGTAGCAGTGGGGCTAAGATCAGCAGTTGGGCTAAGCGCATATCCACCGCTAAGCGCAGATTCAGCGCGCTTAGTGCAAAGGAGAATCTGGCAGAGCATCAGCATCAAAGGAGAATCTCCCTTGCATTTGTTTTCGTCATCTTCGCCACGGGAAGCCGGAAGGTCTGCATAGTTTTCTTAATTGCATGCATTGGACACCATGGTAATGACTGTAAATGAGCCATGATACCCAATGCATTGTGGGTAAGAAAGGGTGGTCTTCTGGGCTCTTGTGTCCATAGATAAACGTGTTTTGTCATGCATAGCATAAACATTCCCTGATGCATTCATCATACCTCCTTTATGATAGGGTGCTGAAGTACTGATCATTAGAATTTTCAATCTAGCAAACATGGGTTCGAACCAAGCGCCCTCTTTTAAAAAAAGGTTTTATGATGTCAAAGTCAAGAGCCTAGAACTAGCCAATGTAACGATCCGCGTCGTCACTATAATATCGCCACTCTAGACCGCAAAAATTTCATCTTTTTTAAATGAAAACTCCGTTAATTTGCTTATGAAAAATGAATGTAATTTTTTTTTTAATATGCATTCACCAAACAATACACCATTACTTAAGTGAATACACATATATATAGGGATAGTAACTCAATACACACCATTCACATAACGGAAAGTAAATTTGTTCATACATATAATTAAATTTGTGATTTACGTCTTTAATTCAACAAAAAGAAACATGGAACCAGCTATGGAGGAGTTGATTAACAAAACACAACTCTCTACCAAAATAATCCCAACGTCATCATGTCGGCTTGGCAGCTCCACAAAAGAATATCGCTTCTCCTACTCAACAGTTGTCATTATTCTCCCACGAACCAAGGTTCGCGATCATCACAGGTACCAACCACACGGTACAAAAATTGTGAGGGTGAGTTTATTATAAAAGAAATTAATACCAAAATCAAATAACCACAATTAGTAAGAAAACATTAACAAATATCACAAGCTTACACAAATATTCACTAGTTCAATACACACTGAACAAATAGTCATCATCAGTCCATAGTTCTAATCAATCATGCTTAGCATGATGCATGCACCTGACCTCAACTCTCAAATGCAATATGATACCATCCCCAAGGAAATAGCCTAAGCGTGTCCACATGACACTCTCACTTAGGAAAATTAGGCAGTAAGTGTCGAGGTCACCCTGTCATGCATAGGCAACTCCCCCCCCCCCCTATGGTGATCAACCTGAGTCTCAAGGGAGTTCCAAACCAAGTGACATGCCCCCAAGTACAAGTATTCCTCCTCACAAGAAACTACAAGTACTTATTGACAAAGTTTATACTATTTCCATGTCATATGAAGTATGAAACATGGGCACCATCATTGCACTAACCGTGGATAATTAAAGATTCTAAGCCATCCCCCTCCAGAGATGCTTAAAACTCTTTAACCACTCTATTTCCCCCACTAGGGGTATCCAACAAGGTCATTGCACCCCCCATGTACATACACAACATACAACGTATGAAACATGGGCACCATCAATGCACTGACCATGGATAATTAAAGATTCTAAGCCATCCCCCTCCAGAGATGCTTAAAACTCTTTAACACCTCTATTTCCCCCACTAGGGATATCCAACAAGGTCACTGCACCCCCCATGTACATACACAACACACAACGTATGAAACATGGGCATCATCAATGCACTGATCATGGATAATTAAAGATTCTAAGCCATCCCCCTCTAGAGATGTTTAAAACTCTTTAACCACTCTATTTCCCCCACCAAGGATATCCAACAAGGTCATTGCACCCTCCCCCCCCATGTGCATACATAACATAACATCATCATAATGCATTTTCAACATTATCAACATTTCATCTCAACATCATCTCATCTCAATGACATTACAACAACAACAACATCATCTCACATTAACATAATCATCAATAACAACATCAACTCATGTTAACATAGTCATCAATAACAACATCATCTCATATCAATATTATCATAAACATCAATGTCACCTCAAATCAAATAATGTCATCAATAGAAATATCATCAGTAAGTCACACTTCGCATATACATATATAGTTCATGCCTGAGATTCACACTCCCCAGGTTTTCAAACAACACAAGTCAAATAGAAACAATGATGTTATTCATCAATAATATATATATGTATATATATATATCGCATCTGATGTAAGCACCATTGGAGCTTGTAGGCCTAGGATCTTCTTCATCAATGGATTCCTTTGCTTCTTGGAAGTTGAATGGCAGCAGAATGGAGAAGGAAGAGAGAGAGGAGACACCACTTCAAGGAGAAGATGAGTCTAGAAGAAGCTCACCAACATAGGAGGCCATGGATAAGAGCTTGGAGGAAGAAGGAGATGAATGAAGGGAGAGGGACAGAAGAACACAAAATTTTGTGCTCTAAAAGAGCTCTAAAATCTGAAGTTAATATTCAAATCATCAAAGTTCAAAAAAATGCACACACATGACCTCTATTTATAGCCTAAGTGTCACACAAATTTGGAGGGAAATTTGAATTTCAATTCAAATTTCACTTGAATTTGAAATTGAATTGGTGGAGCCAAAATTTGGAGCCCAAATTTCACTAATTATGATTAGTGAATTTTAGCTATGGTTCAGCCCACTAATCTAAGATCAAGTCCAAGATTCTCCACTAAGTGTGCTTAGGTGTCATGAGGCATGTAAAGCATCAAGGACATGCACAAAGTGTGACTATATGATGTGGCAATGGGGTGTAGTAAGCAAATGCTCACCTCCCCCTCTAAAATTTAATTGGATTGGGCTTTTCCTAATTCAATTAAATTTATTTCCAACCACACACATCAAATATTCACTTAATGAATGTGAAATTACAAAACTACTCCTAATACAAAAACTAGTCTAGGTGCCCTAAAATACAAGGGCTGAAAAATCCTACATTTCTTGGGTACCTTACCTATATTATGGAGCCCTAAATACAAGGCCCAAAAATAATGAAACCTTAATCTAATATGTACAAAGATAAGTGGGCTTACTTAGCCCATGGGTCCAAAATCTACCCTAAGGCTCATGAGAACCCTAAGGCCTTCTCTTACATCTCTAGCCCAATCTTCTTGGAGTCTTCTATTCAATGCCCTTGCGGGGTAGGATTGCATCATTCCCTCCCCCTTGAAAAGTATTTGACCTCAAATCCCAAGGTTTTTGAAACTCTGGGCTTTTTTCCTCAACACCTGTAAAAAGAACAAAAGTATTAGTGGTGTTTGATATGTTGAAGTAAGGTAAGGTCTGAAAACTCATTTCTTGGGTATTTTCCCGTGAAGGAACATGGTTCCTCACCAACTCAATGAGTGGTGCTACAAGTATAGAAAAATATGGGACAAACCTTTTGTAAAAGTTTGTTAAGTCATGGAAGCCCCAAAATTTTCTTATACTTGGTGGAGTGGGCCACTCAGGAATGACCTTTATTCTCTTAGGGTTCATGGGAACCCCTTGATTACTATTTAAAAAATTAAGAAAAGTAATGCAATAAAACATAACTTTTTATGTATTTTCATGTTGATTATTCCTACCAAAAAGTATGAGAAACCTAAGGTGTCCCATATAAGTACCTAAGTTTGTATTGAAACTAAAAATAAGAACAAACCTACCTAATGAGTCCCTATGTACACAAATCATAAAGATGTTGGGTGCACGAGTGATTTTAGAAAAGAAGGTTGCACCACTCAAAACATTCATCATACCGCCTATTTTAGGGATTTGATGCCTAATAATACCTATTTTAGGCACCAACAAAGCACAAGGATTTAAGCTCTTGGGAACCAAACTCTCATCCAACAACTTCTTTACTTGAGGAATAAACTCAAGCCTAAGAGGTGTGGCAATGCTAACAAGTGTCTCTCCACAAAGGAGAAAATGTGGAGGTTCTCTAAGAGGGGAAATAACTTTAATATTTGTCTTTATTTCAAAATGTCTTTCCTTCTTAGCTAACCTCTTGGAGGAGACACTTGCCTCCTTACACTCCTCCTTAACCATTAAAGGTTGTCCTTCTTCTTGTGGGTAGATCTCTTCACTAGATTATTCCCCTTTTGCTTCTTCACTTTCACTAGAGGAAGGAAAAGTAGTAGCCTCATCTTGGCTACTATAAATGTCGTGTCCCCTCATAATCATGGTTTTCTCGGTGGGGCATTAAGAAGTAATGTGTCCTCTTCCAAGACATTTAAAGCACTTTATAAATCTAGTCTTCTCTTGCATACTAGCCTTAAGGGGTTGCCTTTCTATTGTCTTCCCCTTATCATCTTTGGGCTTAGAAGGTGTCACCCCTAAGATGCCTTGACCTTGGTCTTTCTTTGGATAAGAGTGAGAGCCATAAGATTTTGAAGTAGACTTCCTTTTAAGTTGTTGCTCTACCCTTATTTCCCAATCTAAGTTAGCCTCTACATTGTCCTTGCCATGGAAGTATGGGAGGTTAATGTTAGCCTCTTAAGGCTTTCTTTCCTTTTCTCTCATATGAGAGTGAGGTCTAAGATGTGACCTATGCCTTCCTTCATAATAGTCACGAAGTTCTTCACTTAGGCTCTTGCAAGAGTTATGACTACTATAGGAGGCATGTTTTTCTTTTCTTAATTCTTTTAGTATTTTCCTTCTTTCTTCTTCCCTTATTTGTTCCCTCTCATCTTGATTTATTTTTACCCTCTCTTATCCTTTTTCTTTTCTTTCTAGTTTTTCTTTCCATAACTTGAGGGAACTCAACTCATCTATGATTCTAGATAGAGGGTCCTTATGACTAGTACCCTTGCCATTAACACTAGATGAATGATGACTCATGTTGGTTCCTAAGTTGTGATTCTTTCTTGTTTGGGGGTTTGTAAAAAAAGGTAAAAGCTAAGGTTTCAAAAGAACTCAAGATAAGCGTGATAAGAAAGAAGAAAGTACTATGCAACAACAAGATAAACTAGGTGTGGCTAGCAAAGAAAATAAACTATGAAAGTAAGCAAGAAATTAAAGTGAAGGAAATGTAAACTAGACCGATCCTAAGAGTGTTTGGATGACCTCATTTAAGGTTCCCAACAAAACACTCACTATCCTAAGGAAAAATTTCCTAAAATTATTACACACAAATGGAAGTAGGGTGACCTATCGGAGGCTCCCAACTTACTTCCAATGAAAGGTCTTTTTGTTACAAAATTTGAAAGCAATGAAGGTAAGTAAATTCTTAATTAAAAAAATTACAAAAAGGTTCTCAATTTTTGGTGATTGTTCTCTCTTTAGTGATTCACTCAATTTGGATTGCTTCTTAGTCCAATAGCTCTTAAGGTGGTTTTCGCCTTGCTTCTTGACTCAAATTCTTCAAGGGAAGGCACTAATCCTCCTTTCCAATTCCCTATATGGCAACTCACAAACAAGGAAACAAAGAGACAAGCAATAACCAAAGACCAAAAAATGAGATGAAAGTTAAACCAAAAGAGTTTTAACAAGACAAATTTTCAAGGATTATTCAACAGTTAAAGCAATGAAAAGCACATAAAAGCAAGCTAGGACTCAAAGAGAAACTTAGAATGGCTCTAGAGTAGAGTAAAAAAACTATAAAAAAAAAAGACTCAAGAAACCTCTAGCTTTGGCACTTGTTTTCACAATAATTTTCAATTGAAATTTCAGAACTAGGATTGGTATAAAATAGGTACCAATTATAGAACAAATTTTGAGCCAAAACAACAAGCACACTTCCCTTTCACGTTTTATTTCCTGGACACTGATTTTTCTGCCAACTTGTGTGATTTTTATTATTTTTTCCTTTACTCCAAATTGCTTGGTTATTTTTTTATAATTTTGGTCTAGATGTCTAGAAAATTAAGTAAAACTTTCAGCTCAAAAGACGTAGTTACCAATTCCCAGTAATTTATACAAGTTGGTATGTTCAAGCTGCCAGCACCAGCGATTTCAACCTAGAAATCAAGAGTAGTGTTTATGTTGCTTAAGGCTTGGATAGTTACAATTTGTGTTTGCTTATGCTCAATTATCTTGAATAACACAATTCAAGAGAGCTTAAGACTTATTTTGATTCACAAATCCAGCCACAACTCAGCACCACAACTCAACTTCATCATAGGCATCATGTAGGAAACTTCGAAAAAAAAAAGAGTTCAACAACAAGACTACTTCTAGGAATTGATTTAAAACATGTTATGAACTAAATAACATGCATGAATTAGACTCAAAATTCAAAAGATAGGCTAAGAATGACAAAAATACATGAACAAATGTATCTAGAATTCAATCAACAAAATAAAAATTCAACACAAACTTAGAACATAATGTGACAATTACTATGACTAAACATGACTCTAAGACAACATGGATTAAGTGATTTACAAGATTTTTGTGTTTTTCTTTCTAATCAATATTTTGGAAGAAAATTTAGATCTAAAGGTTCAGCACAAGAATATTATGAATGAAAAAAGATAGAACCTAAAATCAATACAAAAACATGATTCAAGAGTAGATCTACAAAATTTGAACCATAGAAATGCAAGAACAAGTGTAGATCTAATATTTAATCGGTTTATTTTTTTGAATCTACTCTAAACAGAACCAAACCACAAGACAATGGAGGATATACATGGAGAATAAGATCAAGAACAAGAAATTAAAGAGAATTCACCGAACAAAAAGATAGAGGAAGCAAAAGAACATCACCTACATGAAGATGCTCTTCATACCACATGATGTAAGCTCCATTGGAGCTTGTAGGCCTAGGATCTTCTTCATCAATGGATTCCTTTGCTTCTTGGAAGTTGAATGGAAGCAGAATGGAGAAGGAAGAGAGAGAGGAGACGCCACTTCAAGGAGAAGATGAGTCTAGAAGAAGCTCACCACCATAGGAGGCCATGGATAAGAGCTTGGAGGAAGAAGGAGATGAATGAAGGGAGAGGAAGAGAAGAGCATGAAATTTTATGCTCTAAAAGAGCTCCAAAATCTGAAGTTTAATTTTCAAATGATCAAAGTTGAAAAAATGATCACACATGGCCTCTATTTATAGCCTAAGTGTCACACAAAATTGAAGGGAAATTTGAATTTCTATTCAAATTTCACTTGAATTTGAAATTGAATTTGTGGAGCCAAATTTCGGAGCCAAAATTTCACTAATTATGATTAGTGAATTTTAGCTATCGTTCAACCCACTAATCCAAGATCAAGTCCATGATTCTCCACTAAGTGTGCTTAGGTGTCATGAGGTATGTAAAGCATGAAGGACGTGCACAAAGTGTGACTATATGATGTGACAATGGGGTGTAGCAAGCAAATGCTCACCTCCCCCTCTAAAATTTAATTGTATTGGGATTCTCCCAATTCAATTAAATTTATTTCTCAACACACACATCAAATATTCACTTAATTTATGTGAAATTACAAAACTACCCCTAATACAAAAACTAGTCTAGGTGCCCTAAAATATAAGGGCTGAAAAATCCTACATTTCTAGGGTACCCTACCAACATTATGGAGCCCTAAATACATGGCCTAAAAATAGTGAAACCTTAATCTAATATGTACCAAGATAAGTGGGCTCATACTTAGCCCATGGGCCCGAAATCTACCCTAAGGCTCATGAGAACCCTAAGGCCTTCTCTTGCATCTCTGGCTCAATCTTCTTGGAGTCTTCTATCCATTGCCCTTGGGGGGCAGGATTGCATCATACTGCACCTTAGTCTCACAACTAACTATGACTAGGTCACTTTAAGGGAAATAATAAAACAAACATAAGCCCAAATAAACAACTAAGAACCCAAATCATTAAACAAAGTACCTTAGTCTTGCTAGTGTAATAATAACATGTTCGAACCTTTCAGTAATAATGGGCAGCCCACTATCAGTGTAGTTCTGATAATTGTGGAGTAATCTATGCTTATATTTTGTTTTTTGCCCTAATTTATCTTACAATCATTAAATGAACTATTGATTTCTTCTTCTTACATTTCATCGTTACTTTGTTGATTTCTTTTGTGCCTTTTAATACACATAGATTTGTGAGGGCCAATTTATTAATGCATAGTTATTAAACTCGGCTCAGCCCAACTGGTTCAACCTATTGGCCTAGGAATGTGACCCATGGCCAAGTCAATTCAACTATCAGATCGTTTGTGCATTTAACTTGATGACACGTCATTGAACTAGTACTAACCCATTAGAACCAATGTATGACTCAAATCATATTGAACATAAAATTTGAATCAAAGCTGCTTTTCACTTTTACGTTCTCTGACATCCTTTTGTCTATGTTGTTGTCATTCAGTTTGCACTTTGCTCTCTCTTGCTACATGCTGACAGTATTTTCTCTCTCTACTGCACATTCCTTCTCTCTCTTCTTGTAAGCTAGTACAGTGTATTATAACAATGAAAAAACAAACATATAAACATAAAATGGTGAAAGACAAATTTGAACCTTGGACTTGAACTCAAAAGACATACAACTAACCACAAAAGCTAAATTCATAATTCTTTAATGAATAGTAATATATCTCTTTCTTGTGATTCTAATTAGAAATTTTGAAATTTTTTAATTGATGTTTCTCTCATTTCCTTTGCATCAAAACTCTTTAGGATTTGGAAGGGCGAAGCACATGTGATAAAGTTTGATTGGTTGCAGCAAGTTGTTTCACACTTTCCTTCAAGATGAGAATGGAGAATTTCAAGCTCAATGACTATCTAGTAAACTGTGCACGACACTTTGCATTGTGAAATTAAATCAAATCTTTTTTAATGTTTTAATTTGTTGCACAAATGATAATGAGAGACTGATCCAATAATTTCATAAAGATATTATAGTAAGAATAAAGTTTTGCATTCTTTATGGACTTGGCTTGCAAATGCTACTTGACACTTCTTTTGACTTTGTAGACTTTTATTATTGTCTCTATGTTTCTTTATAAATGTAGATGCATCAATGAGATCATACTCGAGTCTCAAGGAGGTAGGTAAATTCAAATATAAAGGATTTTCTACTTCTCTATTTTTCCAATGGTAATGTTGAGTTGTTTTTTTCTCCTATGTCTAGAAGGGTATTTTCCACTAAATACAAGCCTTCTTAAATTGCAAAGGCCATATTTCTAGCCATTACCTCCCTTGCAGATTGTAGTGTGTTAGGAATACTGGAGAAAATGGTATATGAAATGAAAATTTAAATGCATCATTATTCCTGATAGATTATATTTGTGAATTGTGAAACATTTTTATTCATTAGTTCTTCTAGGAGGAGGAGATCCATTGTGTTAGACATCTTGTAAAGCTTTTAAGTAAGAAGGACATTAAGATGATAATTGATAATGGAAAGTGTAAAGGCAAATATCATAAGAAGGGGGGTTGAATTGTGATTTTAGAGTTTTTAAAGCCTTTTTGTAATCAACAAAGTTTTATGTCTGAAACAAAACCTTTGTAAAAACATATAATAGATTTTCAAAACCATAGTCAAACGTTGAAAATTACAATCTACACTTAGTCTTTTCTCTCAATATGTTCAAATTGTTTCTAGAGCTTTTGAATTTTACAAGAATAAACATAAATCTTTTTATAGAAAGAATAAAGAATGTTTGTGTGCAAGGTTCGTGTCCTTGTTCTTCAAAGCTTCTAGTATTTATAACCTTTATCTTCAAGTGTGTTGTCTCACAACGAGTAGATTTCTTTACTTGTTCTTCATCTGAATGCACATCCTTTCTTCATGCAAAGAGTCCACTCTGGTTGGCTTTCATGTTGAGCACTTCAATAGAAAATCACTTCTCATTTGTCAAAGCAAGTTTACACAACAAAATGCTTCTTTTGATGAAGCTCGGTACTTTTAGATCTTGAACTTCATTTATTCTTCATAGGATTTCAACAAATCCTAGGATAATTATTGGACAAGTAGCCTCAATAACTTAAGAGGGGGGTGAATTATGTTTCACAATTTTCCCACTAACAAACTTTAACCCACCCACCCACCCCCCCCCCCCCCGGCCCTTTTAAATGATAGGCTTACAATGCAGAAGAAGAAGAAGAAGACGAAGAAGAAGCAATTAATTTAACAATGTTCTTTTAAATGTGTAAGATAAAATTGATTGCAATAAAAAAAAGAGATAAGGGAAGAGAGAAATGCAAACTCAATTTATACTGGTTCGGCCACTTCCCATGCCTACGTCTAGTCCTCAAGCAACCCACTTGAGATTTTCACTAACTTTGTAAAAATCCTTTTTACAACTTTTGAACACCCGAGGAATCCCTTTCCTTTGTGTTCACGAAACTTCACAATTCAAGAGACAACCAGTCTCTTGATTACAACTGACTTTCTGAGATGAACAGAAAGATTTCTCTCCTTTAGAGTGGATGATACAACTTGAAGTTCCTAGAGGAATTTCCCTCTTTTAGAGATGATAATACAATATGAAATTACTGGATGAACTCTCAATAGATTTGCAAGTGTTTACCCAAGAGTTGTTGAGAGAGCATTTGGCAATGAAGTTGTCTTAGAATATCTCTCTCTTGCTTTTTGAAGTCAGACACACATATATATAGGCCATTCGTGCCTTTTCAAAATGGTTTGAAGAGATGTGTCTTTTCAAAAAGCTTTTTTTGAAATTCTTCACTGGTAATCGATTACACAGTTATGTTTTTGAAGGATCATGACTTTTCAAATTGAATTTCAAGAGTTTCGTTGCTGGTAATCAATTACACATCAATGGTAATCAATTACAGCTTTTAAATTCAAATTTCAAAATCCTTCTAAAAATTGTTTTTTCAAAATTGTCTTTTGGTAATCGATTACACTTCCTAGTAATTGATTACCACAGCCTAGGATGTCTTGAAAACACTTTGTTTTGAGGCAAAGCTTGATCTTGAATTAATCTTGAAGCAATGCTTGTTTGTTGAAGCAACCTTGTATTAATCTTTGGCATCATCAAAATCATGTATTCATACATTCACAATAATGTCTTTGCAAAGTAAATTTCAGACACAAAGTATTAAATAAAGACATAAATGTCAACTCTTAAATGTTGTATCAGATCATGACTTAAGCTTGTTATTTTTCGATTCTTCATACATAGACTTGCTCAGCATAATCAGATAACGCATCAAACACAACACTTAACATTTATATTTTTTCATCTAATTAAAATAATTAGGAGTCCTGATTCATCTGAAGACATAAATGTCTCTTTACTTAACAAAAAAGAAGGAACAAAAGCACCAAAGAAGAAGTTGATGAATTTGTAGAAGCATATGTTGTATGAAGCTTTTGATGATGCCAAAAAGATGAAAGCTATTCAAGATTGATCAAAGTCAAGATCAAGGATTCAAGAGAAACGATTAACCATTAGTCCATTGTATGTTAAAAGAATCCCTTAAAAGAGACTGCAAAGGTTTAGCCTTAGGTTAATTCTTCAAAACATCTTACAAAAGTTTTTAAGTAAAACTTTATTTTTGAAAATATGTTTTTCTCTCTGGTAATCGATTACCAAAGGCTGTAATCGATTACCAGAAGAAAAAATAAGTTTTAAATAGTTTTAGAAAACATTTGAATTTGAATTTTGAATGTGTAATCGATTACAAAGAGCTTGTAATAGATTACCATAGATAAAACTGTTTTAAACAGCTTTCAGAAAATTTTGAATTTAAATTTTAAATCTGTAATCGATTACAACAGTTGTGTAATCGATTACCAGTCATGAAATTTTGAAATTCAAATCTGAAGAGTCATAACTCCTCAAAATTAACTGTGTAATCGATTACCACATATCTGTAATCGATTATCAGTGAGGAAATTTTGAAAATAACTCTGAAAAGTCACAATTGTTCACAAGTTTTTGAAAGGCCACCAAAGGCCTATAAATATGTGACTTGAGTTCGAAATTCTTCAGAGTTTTTTAGAACAATAATTGTCTTATCCTCTCAAAAGAAAGCCTTTGGCCAAACACTTGCAATATGATTAAGGGTTCTTATAAGATCTTCATCTTGTAACATTCTTCTCTACAAGAGAGAAATGTTCTTCTTACTTTAAAGCAAACAATTGTTGTTCAAGAGACAATGGGTTCTTGATTTGTAAGGATCTCTAAACACGAGGGAAGGGTATCCCTGTGTGGTTCTGAATTTGTAAAAGGAATTTATAAGTTAGTGAAAATCTCAAGTGGGTTACTTGAGGACTGGACATAGGCACAGGGCATGGTTGAACCAGTATAAAACTGAGTTTGTATTTCTCTCTTCCCTAAACTTTTTAATTTATTGCATGTTATTTTTGCTTTGCTTATTTTAAAGAAGTATCAATTGAATTGTTCTTCACTTCCTTCTTATTAAGTCTACATATTCTATTTCACGAGAGAATTAAAATTTGATTAGGGGAAATTTTTAGAACTTAATTCACCCCTTACCCCCCCCCCCCTCTTAAGTTATTGAGGCCACTTGTTTAACAAGTGGTATCAGAGCTTAATTCTTGTACAAGGTTTAGAAACTTCAAGAATATGGCCTCATCAAACTTTTTATTTCCCGAAGGGAACTCAATAAATAGGCTTCCTATTTTCAATGACGTGGGTTATCATTATTGGAAAACCCGCATGCAAATTTTCATAGAGGCTATAGATTTAAATATTTGGGAAGCCATAGAAATTGGACCTTACATCCCTACTATGGTAGCAGGAAATACAACCATAGAAAAACCTAGGGAACAATGGGATGAGGAGGAAAAGAAGTTAGTACAATATACTTTAAAAGCCAAAAATATAATTACATCTGCATTAGGAATGGATGAATACTTTAGGGTGTCAAATTGCAAAAGTGCAAAAGATGTGTGGGATACCTTACAAGTAACCCATGAAGGAACAACAGATGTGAAAAGATCTAGAATAAATACCTTAACTCATGAATATGAATTATTTAGAATAAATCCTAATGAAACTATAGAGGACATGCAAAAGAGATTCACACACATAGTAAATCATCTTGCATCTTTAGGAAAGACATTTCCAAATGAGGATCTTATTAATAAAGTCTTAAGATCTTTAAGCAGGGAATGGCAACCAAAGGTAACGGCTATTACAAAATCAAGGGATCTTTCTAACATGTCTCTTGCTACTTTGTTTGGAAAGTTACAGGAACATGAAATGGAACTAATGAGACTGAATCAGCATGAGGAGAATGATGAGAAAAAGAAAGGAATCACACTTAAAGCTTCATCCTCAAATCAAAAAGGAAGTGACAAAGAAGATTTAAATGAAATAGATGATGATGATGATTTCAGTTTCGTTGTAAAGAGGTTCAACAAATTTCTAAGAAACAAAGGAAATCAAAGAAGAGCAAATTTCAAATCAAAGAAAAGAGTAGAAGATTCATCCTCTCTTCCAAAATGTTATGAATGCAATCAACCAGGACATCTAAGAGTTGTTTGCCCAAGTTTCAAGAAAATAATAGAGAGATCTGAAAAGAAAACTTTCAATGATAAGAAAGCAAACAAGGCCTACATTACTTAGGAAGACAATGATATGGACTCATCTGAAGATTCAAAAAATGAAGTTGTAAACCTGAGTCTGATGGCCAAGAATTATGAAAGCGATGAAGAGGTAACATCTTCTGACAACAACTTATCTATTTAATTTGATGAATTACAAGATGCATTCATTGATTTACACAAAGAATCAGTCAAACTTGCAAAACTAGTTTCATTTTCTAAGAAAACTATTTCAAACATAGAAAAAGAAGTTTTAAAATTAAATGGAGAATTAGAAAATCGTAGAACTGAAATCAAAACTTTAAGATCAACTGACACAAATCATTCTTCCACCATAAAAATAATACATGATAATATAGAAGCATCTAACTCTTGTAATTGTTGTAACAAGTATATAGAAGAAATCAAGGGTTTGAAAAATTCTCTTGCCAAATTTTATATTGGCAAAAATAACTTAGATATTATATTAGGAAAGCAAAGATATGTTTTTGATAAGGCTGGATTAGGATATAAACCTGATAAACAACAAAAATTTTATAAAAATTTCTTTGCATCCACACAAAAGAATAGTTCTCCTTGCTTAACTTGTTTTTACTGTGGAAAGAAAGGACATGGTACATCTACTTGCTATTTTCAAAAAAAAAATAGTAATAATATTAAAATGATATGGGTCCCAAAAGGATCTTTTATTAAAACTGACACACAAGGACCCAAGAAATTTTGGGTACCTAAGTCATAAACATGATCATATAGGTTTCTTTGAAGAAGAATTGGTACATAGATAGCGGATGCTCTAATCACATGATGGGAGATGCATCAAAGTTCACTTATATTTCTCCCAAGAAAAGTGGACATGTGACTTATGGCAACAACAATAAAGGTAGAATTCGTGGAGTCAGAAAAATAGGTACGAATTCATCTACCTCCATTGAAAAGGTTCTACTTGTTGATGGTCTTAAGCACAGTTTACTAAGTGTTAGTCAATTATGTGATAAAGGCTATCTAGTATCATTTGACTCTCATAACTGTGTCATTGAAAACAAACATGATAGAAATATAAAGCATATAGGCTATTGAACAAATAATGTTTACATGATAAATTTAGATCAAACACCAAATAATGATCAATGTTTTCTTAGTAAAGATGATGATCCTTGGTTATGGCATAAAAGAATTGCCCATATAAACATGGAACATTTGAATAAACTAATTTCTAAAGATTTAGTTATTGGTTTACCAAAACTTAAATTTGAAAAAGATAGATTGTGTGATGCTTATCAAAAAGGAAAACAAGTAATGGTTTCTTTCAAATCAAAGAATATTGTGTCTACAACTCAACCCTTACAACTTTTGCATATGGATCTTTTTGGTCCCTCTAGAACTATGAGTTTTGGAGGAAACTATTATGCTCTTGTTATAGTTAATGATTACTCTAGATTTACATGGACATTATTTCTCACTCATAAAAGAGATTTTTTTCATGCTTTCAAAAACTTGCTAAAATCATTCAAAATAAGAAAAATCTCAAAATTGCATCTATTAGGAGTGATCATGGAGGACAATTTGAAAATAAAGATTTTGAATCATTTTGTGACGAACATGGCATTGAACATAATTTTTTTGCACCTAGAACCCCTCAACAAAATGGAGTTGTTGAGAGGAAAAATAGATCTTTAGAAGAAATGGCTAGAACTTTGCTTAATGATACATTTCTTCCAAAATATTTCTGGGCTGAAGCTATAAATATTGCATGTTACATCATGAATAGAGCATTAATTAGACCAATCTTGAAAAAAAACTCCATATGAATTATATAACGGAAGAAAACTAAGCATTTCACATCTTCACGTGTTTGGATGTAAATGTTTTGTGCTCAACAACGACAAAGATAACTTAGGTAAGTTTGATGCAAAATCTAATGAAGGTATATTCCTTGGCTATTCATTGCACAGTAAAGAATTTAGAATTTTTAACAAAAGAACTATGATTATTGAAGAATCCATCCATGTTTTTTTTTATGAAACTAATGCAATTTTGCAAGAAATAATATTCTAGATGATATTTCAGAATCTTTAGAAGAAATGCATATTCATGGTGAAAATCACAAAGGCAAAGGAGAGGGAAATGATGAAGTGACCTTGTTGGATATCCCTGGTGGGGGAGATAGAGAGGTTAAAGAGTTTTAAGCATCTCTGGAGGAGGATGGCTTAGAATCTTTAATTATCCACGATCAGTGCATTGATGGTGTCCATGTTTCATACGTTGTATGTTGTGTATGTACATGGGGGGTACAGTGACCTTGTTGGATATCCCTGGTGGGGGCAATTGAGTGGTTAAAGAGTTTTAAGCATCTCTGGAGGGGGATGGCTTAGAATCTTTAATTATCCACGGTCAGTGCATTGATGGTGCCCATGTTACATACTTCATATGACATGGAAATAGTATAAACTTTCTCAGTATGTACTCGTAGTTTTTCATGAGGAAAAATACTGATACTTGGGGGCATGTCACTCGGTTTGGAACTCCCTTGAGACTCAAGCTGATCACCGTGGGGGGGGGGGGGAGTTGCCTGTGCACGACAGGGTGACCTCGACACTTACTGCCTAGTTTTCCTAAGTGAGACTATCGTGTGGACAAGCTTAGGCTATTTCCTTGGGGATAGTACCACATTGCATTTGAGAGTTGAGGTCAGGTGCATGCATCATACTGAGCATGGTTGATTGAAACTATGGATGGATGATGACTATTTGTTGAGAGTGTGTTAGACTAATGAATGTTTGTGTAAGCTTATGATATTTGTTAATGTTTTCTTACTAATTGTGGTTATTTGATTTTTATATTAATTTGTTATAGTAAACTCACCCCTCGCAATTTTTGTACCGTGTGGTTGGTACCTGTGATGATCGTGAACCTTTGTTCGTGGGAGCAGAATGACGGCAATAGAGTACGAGAAGTGAGATTCTTTTGTGGAGCCGCCGAGCCAACGTGATGACGTTGGGATTATTTTGGGAGAGAGTTGTGTTTTGTTAATCAACTCCTTCGTAGCTGGTTACGTAATTCTTTTTGTTGAATTGAGGATGTAAATCACAAATTTAATTATATGTATGAACAAATTTACTTTTCATTATTTGAATGATATGTACTGAGTTACTAAACCTATATATATATATTCACTTAAGTAATGGTGCGTTGTTTGGTGAATGTATATCGAGAAAAAAATTACTTTCATTTTTCATAAGCAAATTAACGGAGTTTTCATTAAAAATTGAAATTCTCGCAATTTAGAGTGGTGATATCGTAGCAATGAGGTGGGTCGTTACACTTGCTACTTGGATAAGGATGAAACCGGTCAGTCAATAGACATTGAGAAATATCGAGGTATGATCGGATCTCTTCTTTATTTATCTGCTAGTAGACCTGATATAATGTTTAGTGTTTGTATGTGTGCTAGATTTCAAGCAAATCCCAAAGAATCACATCTTAGTTAAGAGAATCTTGAGATATCTATTAGGCACTATTAATATAGGATTACAGTATCCTAAAACTTCCACTTGCAATCTAATAGGATACTTTGATTCTGATTTTCCCGGTTCTAAAACTGATAGAAAAAGCACTAATGGAACCTGTCATTTCATTGGATCTGCTCTAGTTTCATGTCATAGTAAGAAACAGAATAGTGTTCCTTTATCCACTGCCGAGGTGGAATACATTTCTGCTGGCAGCTGTTATGCACAAATACTTTGGATGAAACAGCAACTTTTTGACTATGGAATAATTCTTGATCATATTCCCATTAGATGTGATAACACGAGTACTATGAACCTATCTAAAAATCCTGTTCAGCACTTAAGAACCAAGCATATTGAGATTAGGCATCATTTCTTGAGAGATCATGTTCAAAAAGGGGATTATGTACTAGAATTCATTGATACAAAGAATCAGTTAGCTAATATCTTTACAAAACCTCTCCCCAAAGAAACCTTCTTTTCTATTAGAAGAGATTTAGGACTTTAAGATATCAATGACTTAGATAAATAGTTAGTTTGGTTTATTATTATTTTCTATCCTTATGATTGTTAATTTTTTATTGTTCTTGATAGTTAAGATTTCGTTTGATGGTTATTATTGATTGTGGCTTAATGATTGTCTTTGTTTGTGTTTTGATGATTGTTTTAGTACTTTTTATTGTGCTTGATGATTGTAGTTAAGAAGTTTATGATGCTTGTTTTTCAATGTCTATTTTTTATCTTTGATTGTTGCTGATAACAGTTACAATGAGTGTGTAGGTTTTATAAGTAAAAGAATAGTTAGTTTTTATACGAAAAGCTTTGTTTTAGGGTCTGGTAATCGATTACCACTTCCTGTAATTGATTACCATAGAACAGTAGGTTGTAATCGATTACACAAGGCTATAATCGATTACCAGAGAGCCTAGTTAGTTACAGGATACGCCTGTAATTGATTACCAGAGGTTGTAATCGATTACACAAGGTTGTAATTGTGACATCCTGGAATTTCTATCCGCAATTTTGTAAGTATTACATTTAAATAATTATATATATATATATATATATATATATATATTCTTGATAGAAGTATGTACATTGGGGGAGAAATATGCGGGTTAGACTAATTAACGAAGAGTAACCCATAACTGGACGGTTATAGATTAATTCACAATTAATTAGTCTAAAAATTATCGTTTTGCGTGCAACTTATAATTAAACAAAATCAACCTCTGAACCACGCTCAGGGTCTCATTCTGAGCGTTTTGATATATATATTGCCTACCTTAAAAAACGAGCCCCGACAGGTGCACAGAAACACGAAGAACTGGAACCGGAGAGGCGGCACACAAACCGAGGCTGGATTTCAGCATCCATAAAGGTCCAGTTTTTTTCTTATTTTATGGATGAGTATGTGGTCAAGTCAAACATAAAGGTGGGCCCTTTTTGCTCCAATTAAAAAATGACATGTGGAATTGCTTTTAAAAAGAAAATGAAAAAGAAAAGAAAAATCATTTTAAAAGCCAAATCTTCTCTCTCTTTCTCCAGAAACTTCCAGCACAGCTCTTTCTTTCTTCCTCCACATTTCTTTTTCATTTTCTTCACCACCATTGTTGTCTCTCTTCAAGCTTCAAATCCCCCTTCATTTCCACACCAAATTGCAAGATAAAGTTGTTTTTGGAGTCTAGGAGCCTACCTTTACCTTGTGGGACCTTCAATTTCAGGTAAGGGTGGACTTTTCCTCACTTGAAATCTGTGGGTGTTGTAGAAGCAAAGCTTCATGGTGAATCAAAGATGATTCAAAGGTGTTTTAATGATAACAATGATGATAACAAAAGATGATGACAAAGGAGATGACAAAAAGCTCAAAGATCAATCAAAGAACAACTTGAGTGAATCAAGAACAATTCAAGAGTTCAAGATAAGAATCAAGAAGAATTCAAGACTCAAGAAGAATGTTTAGAGTCAAGAATCAAGATTCAAGGTTCAAGATCTCAAGAATCAAGATCAAGATTCAAGACTCGAGATTCAAGAATCAAGAGAAGGCTTAATCAAGATAAGTATGAAAAGTTTTTTTCAAAAATTGAGTAGCACATGATTTTTCTCAAAACATGTTTACCAAAGAGTTTTTACTCTCTGGTAATTGATTACCAGATTGTTGAAATTCAAATTCAAATGTGAAGAGTCACATCCTTTCACATAAAAGCTTTGTGTAATCGATTACACTTATTTGGTAATCGATTACTAGTGACTGCTTCTGAATAAATCAAAAGATGTAACTCTTCAAAAAGGTTTTTGACTTTTTCAAATTGGTTTTATGTTTTTCTAAAAGTTATAACTCTTCTAAATGGTCTTCTTGACCAGACATGAAGAGTCTATAAAAGCAAGGCTTTGATTTGCTTTTAAAATTCATTCTTTCAATCTTGAATACTTTTCCAATCAATCTCTTACAATCCTTTACAAGCCTTGAATCTCTTTGAACTTCTTCTTCTTTGTACCAAAAGCTTTCTAAAGTTTTCTGGTTTTCTAAACCTTGAAAACTTGTGTTATTCATCTTTTCATTCTCTTATCCCTTTGCCAAAAAGAATTCTCCAAGGACTAACCGTCTGAATTCTTTTTGTGTCTCTCTTCTCCCTTTTCCAAAAGAACAAAGGACTAATTGTTAGACAAGTGGCCTCAGATATCTTAAAAGGGGGGGGTTGAATTAAGATATTCGAAACTGTTTCCCCTAATTAAAAATCTATTTCACTTTTTACTCAAGTTATGAATTCCCTTAATGACAATCTTCTTAAATATTAATTCAAATGAAGCAACTTGAATATGAATATAAAGCAATAATAAATAAAGGAGATTAAGGGAAGAGAAAATGCAAACTCAGTTTTATACTGGTTCGGCCACACCCTTGTGCCTACGTCCAGTCCCCAAGCAACCCGCTTGAGAGTTCCACTATCTTGTAAATTCCTTTTACAAGTTCTAAACACACAAGGACAATCCTTCCTTTGTGTTTAGAGATCCTTTACAACAAGAGACTCACAGTCTCTTAATCCCTTAGAGAATGAGAAGAAGAAGAGGAACAAATCTCTCTAGAAAGAGATGGATTTTACAGATTGAGCACTCAAATAATTCCTTAATGAATTGCAGTTGAATTGGCCAAGGAACTCTTAAGAGGATAAAATGAATTTGCTCTTTGAGAGGATAAACACTTTGTTGTTCTGAAAATCTCTGAGCAATTTCGTGTTTAAGTCACATATATATAGACCATTGGTGGTCATGAGTAAAGCCTTTGAAAAGTTGGGACTCTTGAAATTATTTTTCTGAAAATCCTGTCTGGTAATCGATTACAGTAATTGTGTAATCGATTACAGCTTTTAAAATTTAAATTAAAACGTTTACTAACTGCTGGTAATCGATTACCAAAATTGTGTAATCGATTACAGCTTTTAAAATTTCGAATTCAAATTTTTATAGCTGTTATAAAACGTATTTGGCCACTGGTAATCGATTACATCCTCTGGTAATCGATTACCAGAGAGTAAAACCTTTGAGAAACACTTTTTATTTTAAATCACTTGGCCAAACCTTTGCTAATTCAATTAGGAATTCCCTTCCTAATATTCTAGTGATCATCTTGATGTTATGACTTGTAATCTTGAAGTATTGTCTTGAATTTTAATCTTGAAAAGCCCATTTGCATCAATTGCAACACATCATCATGATCATCATCAAAACATCAAAGCCAATTGCATCTACAATCTCCCCCTTTTTGATGATGACAATACAATACCTGAAATCAAGATTCAAGCAAGCAACAAACAATTGTATATAGATAAAATTTGTATATAGATAAAATGTGCATTCGTTTACTCCCCCTATTTTTCGGAATACATGATCACTTGATTTCTAAGTTTGTTAAGCAACCTTTTCTCCCCCTTTGGCAACATCAAAAAGCCAAAGAACTCGGAAATCAACACAGATATAACAATGGAGTTGCAAGATATAAATATCAGAGTATTAAACACAATAAGCCAAACTCACAAACAATAAATAATCAAACCAGAATCCAAATAACTGAAAATGTCAACAACCACAAAACATCCAAGACTGAAATTTAAAAACCACAAGATAAATAAGCAAAGTACTTAGCATAATAATGTAAATTCTAAGAAACTAAAAGCCAAAATACACGGCTTATAAAAGATAAATAATCAGAAACTAAAATCTAAGAAGACGGAGGTGGTGGTGGAAGATCGAAACTCTGACGAATGTATCTGACATCCTCTTCAAGCTGTGTAAGACGAATGTCCATACCGGCAAAGCGTGAATCTAACGAGTCGAAACGGTCACCAACATAAGAACGAAGACCCCGTAATTCGGAGAGGACTTCATTCATGAGTGCGGAATCTTCATGTTGAGGGGGAGGTGAAGGAGTACGTTCATCTTGAGGAGGGAGTGCATCCTTCTTCAGCCATTGTCCATTCCGATCTTTACGATACCCAAAGGAGGTCACTGCACCAGCACCAATTGCAAAGGAACGCTTGACTTGAACAAAGGGTTCATCATCAAGCGGAATTTGAAAATGACGCAAAAACAGAGTAATCAAATGTGGATAAGGAAGAGGTGCATTGGCCCGTAATGCCTTATGCATTCGGTACCGAACCAAATGGGCCCAGTCGATCTGGCGACCGGTTAGAAAAGCCCACATAAGAATCAAATCCTCCTCAGAGGCTTGTGCTAAATTTGAAGACCGAGGAAGCAAAATTCTAACAATGATATAATGCATGATGCGATTATCAAAAGTTAATGACCCGGCCAACAATCTACCGGTCATTTCAGCTTGATCATTGCAGACCATGCGACGAGCATCATGACTCGAATAATCGAATTTCCAGTCATCAACAATGGTGCCCTCAAAAGGTGCACCTTGACTGGGTAAATGAGTCAAAGAAAAGAAAAGTGACTGATCAATGACCATAGAAGTACCATGCACCTCAGACATAATAATACCATCCTGAATTTTTAAATTGCAGTAGAAGACCTTTACAAGTTCAGGATAATATGGCAATTTAAATGACATGAAATCAATAAGACCAGAATTTTGAAACACTTGATAGCAATCAAACGTTTCATCATTAAAGAACTCTACGTCTAGGTATTTAGGGTCTAAGATTATTCTAGAAGAAAACTAAGAAAGGTACCGTAGACGTTGATCATCGGATGAAAACAATGTTGATGATCTTGGAGATGACAAAGAAGGAGGAATAGGTGCTGTGGGTGCTCCGGATGGGCCGTGACGGCGATGGGCAGCAGCGGTAGCAGTGGAGGATGATCCCTTTCTCTTCTTTGATGGCTCTGCCATTTGATGAAGTTTTTCTGGATTTTGATCGGTGGAAGTGAAAGAGGAGTGAAAAAGAGGAAGATTGGGCTTTACGGGACGTGATTTGGTGAAGAATTGAGTGAGAATCGAAGGTTTGAAGTTCTAGGTATGGAGGAAAACGTGGAGGAAGCTTTGGCTGCGCAGCAGCTCTGATTTCGTGAGTATTTATAGAAGATGACGCATTGTAATCGATTACAGGTATTGGTAATCGATTACAGGCCCAATAAGCCTTCTGGTAATCGATTACAGGATGTTGTAATCGATTACAGGCTGCCTGTTCATGTGTAATCGATTACACTGGATGGTAATCGATTACCAGAGCCTATCCTAGGCTAGTTTCTAAGAGAATATCTATATTTATGCTCAAATACATCCTATATGACTAATTTTCACTACTAATACACTAAATTCAATCATTCAATTACTATATACACAAGAAATCATAAATTCTATCATAAAAACAAGAATTCAAACAAGATCAAACAAAATAATCTACAATCTAAAGGTAAAAGTAAATCAAACAATCAATCAACCAATCAATCCCTATTTTTCTAAATCTCTTACATCTAAGAGACCTAATTCTCTTCTAATAGAGAAGAACACTTCCTTGGGGCGAGGTTTAGTGAAAATATCAGCAAGTTGATTCTTAGTATCAACAAATTCTAATACACAATCTCCCTTTAAGACATGATCTCTAAGAAAGTGGTGTCTAATCTCTATATGTTTAGTTCTTGAATGTTGAACTGGGTTTTTGGATAGATTTATGGCACTAGTATTATCACACTTAATAGGTATGCGATCAAGAATGATGCCATAGTCAGATAATTGTTGCTTCATCCATAAAATTTGTGCACAACAACTACCGGCAGAGATATACTCCGCTTCAGCAGTAGATAAAGCAACACTGTTTTGTTTCTTACTATGCCATGAGACAAGAGCCGATCCAATAAATTGACAAGTTCCACTTGTACTTTTTCTATCAGTTTTAGATCCGGCAAAATCAGAATCAGAATATCCTATTAAGTTACATGTTGAATTCTTAGGATACCATAATCCTAAATTGATTGTTCCTAATAGATATCTCATGATTCTCTTTACTGCACTTAGATGTGATTGTTTGGGGTTGGATTGAAACCTAGCACACATGCATACACTAAACATAATATCAAGTCTACTAGCAGATAAATAAAGAAGAGATCCGATCATACCTCGATATTGTTTTATGTCTATAGACTGACCAGATTCATCTTTATCTAAGTAACAATTAGTGCTCATTGGTGTAGACATGTGTTTTGCACTATCCATCCCAAATCTTTTGATCAATTCCTTGCAGTATTTGGATTGATTGATGAATATACCTTCTTGAGTTTGCTTGATTTGTAATCCCAGAAAGTACTTTAGTTCTCCCATCATTGACATTTCAAATTCACTTTGCATATCAAGGGAAAACTCCTTGCACAATGAATCATTAGTGGATCCAAAAATTATATCATCAACATATATTTGAACCAACAAGATATTATTATGCTTTCTCTTTATGAATAATGTGGTATCCACTTTACCTCTGGAGAAATCTTTTTCAAGAAGAAAATTACTTAATCGTTCATACCATGCCCTAGGGGCTTGTTTCAAACCATAAAAAGCCTTTTGTAATTTATAAACATGGTTTGGTTTATCAGAAATTTCAAAACCAGGGGGTTGTTCAACATATACCTCTTCTTGAATTAAGCCATTTAGAAAGGCACTCTTAACATCCATTTGATAAAGTTTAAAGTTCATTATGGATGCATATGCCAAAAGCATTCTAATGGCTTCTAATCTTGCAACAGGAGCATATGTTTCTTCATAGTCTATTCCCTCTTCTTGATTATACCCTTTTGCTACTAACCTGGCTTTATTTCTAATGATTATACCATGTTCATCTAATTTATTTCTAAAAACCCATTTTGTTCCTATGATAGGATAATTTTCAGGTTTTTCTACTAATTTCCACACATTGTTTCTTTCAAATTGGTTTAGTTCTTCTTGCATGGCAATGATCCAATTATCATCTACTATGGCTTCTTTTATATTTTTAGGTTCAATCATAGATACAAAAGCCATATTATTGCATAAATCTTTAAGAGAGTGTCTAGTTGTTACCCCTTTTGAGATATCACCAATAATGTTGTCGAGGGGATGATCTCTTGAAGTTTTCCATTCTCTTGGGAGTGCATCATTGGATTTGCCTTCTTCTGGAGGATCTTCATTGTTTCCTTTGTCATTTCCTTTGGAATCTTGTTCATGAATGTTCATATGTTCTAAAGAATCTGCAATGTCATCTAGCATATTCTTTGTTGACAATATAGCATTAGATTCATCAAAAGTAACATGAATGGATTCCTCTATATTCATAGTTCTCTTATTATATATTCTATATGCTTTGCTTTGTAAAGAATATCCAAGAAAAATGCCTTCATCAGATTTTGCATCGAATTTTCCTAGATTATCTTTACCATTATTAAGTACAAAGCATTTGCAACCAAAAACATGTAGATGAGAAATATTAGGTTTTCTACCGTTAAATAACTCATATGGGGTTTTCTTTAAAATAGGTCTTATCAAGGCTCTATTCATGATGTAACATGCAGTATTGACAGCTTCAGCCCAAAAATACTTTGGAAGAGAAGTATCATTTAATAAAGTTCTTGCAATTTCTTCCAATGACCTATTTTTCCTCTCAACAACTCCATTTTGTTGAGGGGTTCTTGGTGCAGAAAAATTATGTTCAATACCATGTTCATCACAAAATAATTCAAAATCTTTATTTTCAAATTCACCCCCATGATCACTTCTAATGGATGCAATCTTGAGATTTTTCTTGTTTTGTATGACTTTAGCAAGTTTCCTAAATACTTGGAATGAATCACTTTTATGTGTAATAAATAATGTCCAAGTATATCTAGAAAAATCATCAACTATAACTAAAGCATAGTAATTTCCTCCAAAACTCATGGTTCTAGATGGACCAAATAAATCCATATGCAATAACTGTAATGGTCGAGTGGTTGAAACAACATTTTTAGATTTGAATGAGACTCTTGTTTGTTTGCCCTTTTGACATGCATCGCATAGTTTATCTTTTTCAAATTTCAATTTAGGCAAACCAACTACTAAATCTTTTGAAATTAATTTATTTAAGTGATCCATGTTTATGTGAGCAATTCTTTTATGCCATAACCATGGATCATCATCTTTACTAAGAAAGCAATGATTGTTTTCTTGTTTTATGCTTAAGTCTATCATGTAAACATTATTGACTCTATGTCCTACATGCTTTATATTAATGTCATGCGTATGTTCTATAAGACATTTCTGAGAATCAAATGATACTAGATAGCCTTTGTCACATAGTTGACTAACGCTAAGCAGGCTGTGCTTAAGGCCTTCAACAAGTAGAACATTTTCAATGGAGTTTGAAGAATTTGTACCTATTTTACCCACTCCAAGAATTCTACCTTTGTTGTTGTCACCATATGTTACATGCCCGCTTTTCTTTGGAGATATGTGTGTAAAATTTGATGCATCTCCAGTCATATGTTTTGAGCATCCGCTATCTATGTACCACTTCTTTCTCAAAGATACCTGCATAATCAAGTTTTTGACTTAGGTACCCAAATTTTATTGGGTCCTTGCATGTTAGTATAAACTGAGGATCCTTTTGGGACCCATATCATTTTAATGTTACTGTAATTTTTCTTGAAGTAGCAAGATGATATGCCATGTCCTCTTCTTCCACAGTAAAAACAAGTGATAGAATTAGAATTACATTTTTGTGTGGAAGTGAAAAAGTTTTTATGAACCTTTTGTAGTTTTTCAGATTTATACCCTAGTCCATTTTTATTAGACACATATCTTTGTTTACTTAATATAACATCTAAATTATTTCTACTATATGAAAATTTTGCAAGAGAATTTTTTAACTCTTTAATTTCTTTTACATATTTATCACAACAACTACAAGAATCTGTTATTTTCTTGTCATTAATAGTGGAGATATTAACTTTTTCATTTGTTTTAGAGATTGAGACTTCATTTCTAAGAAGATCTAATTCTTTGTTTAATTTTGAAATTTCATTTTCTAAATTTGAAATTGTTTTCTTTGATGATGAAACTAATTTTGCAAGTTTAATTGATTCTTTATGCAAATCAGCAAATGCATCTTGCAATTCATCAAAGGAAATAGATAAGTTGTTTGAAGATGTTACCTCTTCATCACTTTCGTAACTTTTTGCCATAAGGCAAAGATTTATCTCTTCATTTTCAGAATCATCAGAGGATTCCAAATCATTTTCATCCCATGTAATGTATGCTTTCTTTAGTTTCTTCTCACTATGATTTTTCTTTTCAGATTTTTCCATCTTTTTCTTGAAGATGGGACAATCAACCCTCAGATGTCCAGGTTGATTGCATTCAAAGCATTTTAGAGTAGAGGATGAATTTTCTGTCCTTCTCTTTGATTTAAAATTTGGTCGCCTCTGATTTCCTCTTACTTTAAGAAATTTGTTGAATCTTTTTACAAAGAGACTTAGATCATCATCATCATCTGCATCATTATCCTGATCACTTTCTTCTTGAATTGAGGATGATGCTTTAAGAGCAATTCCTTTCTTTTTCTTGTCATTTTCTTCATTTTGGTGCAATCTCAATAGTTCCATCTCGTGTTCCTGCAACTTACCAAATAAAGTGGCAAGAGACATGTTAGACAAATCTCTTGATTCAGAAATAGCCGTTACTTTGGGTTGCCATTCTCTACTTAAACATCTTAGCACCTTGTTTATAAGATCTTCATTTTGAAATTCTTTGCCTAAGGCTGCTAGATGATTTACTATATGTGTAAATCTCTTTTGCATACTCTGAATATTTTCATTTGCATTCATTCTAAATAATTCATACTCATGAGTTAGTGCATTTATCCTAGATCTTTTAACATCTGTAGTTCCTTCATGTGTTAATCGAAGAGTGTCCCACATTTCCTTAGCACTCTTACAATTTGAAACTCTGAAATATTCATCCATTCCTAGGGCAGATGTTATTATGTTTTTGGCTTTTAGGTTGTATTGTACTCGTTTTCTATCCTCTTCAGACCATCTATCTCTAGGTTTTTCTATGGTTATGCTTTCACTTGATGAACTACCATCTATTGAAACTCTTTCTACTGTGGTGGGTATATAAGGCCCTATTTCTATGGCTTCCCAGATATTTAGATCTATTGCCTCGATAAAAATTTGCATTCGGGTTTTCCAGTAGTGGTAACCCTCTCCATTAAAGATTGGAGGTCTGTTGATAGAATTCCCTTCTGGAAATAAGGAATTTGCTGAGACCATCTTTTTCTTGAAGCTTCTAAACTTTGTACAAGAATGAAGCTCTGATACCACTTGTTAGACAAGTGGCCTCAGATATCTTAAGAAGGGGGGGTTGAATTAAGATATTCGAAACTGTTTCCCCTAATTAAAAATCTATGTCACTTTTTACTCAAGTTATGAATTCCCTTAATGACAATCTTCTTAAATATTAATTCAAATGAAGCAACTTGAATATGAATATAAAGCAATAATAAATAAAGGAGATTAAGGGAAGAGAAAATGCAAACTCAGTTTTATACTGGTTCGGCCACACCCTTGTGCCTACGTCCAGTCCCCTAGCAACCCGCTTGAGAGTTCCACTATCTTGTAAATTCCTTTTACAAGTTCTAAACACACAAGGACAATCCTTCCTTTGTGTTTAGAGATCCTTTACAACAAGAGACTCACAGTCTCTTAATCCCTTAGAGAATGAGAAGAAGAAGAGGAACAAATCTCTCTAGAAAGAGATGGATTTTACAGATTGAGCACTCAAATAATTCCTTAATGAATTGTAGTTGAATTGGCCAAGGAACTCTTAAGAGGATAAAATGAATTTGCTCTTTGAGAGGATAAACACTTTGTTGTTCTGAAAATCTCTGAGCAATTTCGTGTTTAAGTCACATATATATAGACCATTGGTGGTCATGAGTAAAGCCTTTGAAAAGTTGTGACTCTTGAAATTATTTTTCTGAAAATCCTGTCTGGTAATCGATTACAGTAATTGTGTAATTGATTACAGCTTTTAAAATTTAAATTAAAACGTTTACTAACTGCTGGTAATCGATTACCAAAATTGTGTAATCGATTATAGCTTTTAAAATTTCGAATTCAAATTTTTATAGTTGTTATAAAACGTATTTGGCCACTGGTAATCGATTACATCCTCTGGTAATCGATTACCAGAGAGTAAAACCTTTGAGAAACACTTTTTATTTTAAATCACTTGGCCAAACCTTTGCTAATTCAATTAGGAATTCCCTTCCTAATATTCTAGTGATCATCTTGATGTTGTGACTTGTAATCTTGAAGTATTGTCTTGAATTTTAATCTTGAAAAGCCCATTTGCATCAATTGCAACACATCATCATGATCATCATCAAAACATCAAAGCCAATTGTATCTACACTAATCGCCTGAATTCTTTTGTGTCTGCCTTCTCCCTTGTCAAAGAATTCAAAACGACACAGTCTGAGAATTCTTTTGATTCTTCCCTTTCCCTTATACAAAAGTGTTCAAAGGACTAACCGCCTAAGAATTCTTTTGTATCCTTATTCACAAAGTAGCAAAGGTTTAACAGCCTGAGATCTTTGTCTTAACACATTGGAGGGTACATCCTTTGTGGTACAAGTAGAGGGTACATCTACTTGGGTTTGACTGAGAACAAGAGAGGGTACATCTCTTGTGGATCAGTTCTAGTTGAGGGTACATCCACTAGGTTCAAAGAGAACAAGGGAGGGTACATCCCTTGTGGATCTTTGCTTGTAAAAGGATTTTTACAAGGTTGAAAGAAATCTCAAGGACTGCAGGTCGCTTGGGGACTGGATGTAGGCACGGGTTGTTGCCGAACCAGTATAAAAACTCTTGTGTGTTTGTTTCCTTCTTCCCTAATATTTTACTTTCCGCTATGCATTTAATTCCCGCTTTTACTTTCTGTTAAGTTTCTCTTCTACTCCTTATTCCCTTAACAACATAAGTAAAAGCCTTAAAAGAGTAAATTTTTAATTAGTAAAGGTTTAGGAATAATTAATTCAACCCCCCCTTCTTAATTATTTTGAGGCCACTCGATCCAACAGGTGTTGGGTTCTTGGGAGCTATAATGGGTAGTTCTACTAGGTTATTGCTTTAGGGTAGTTGTTTGTGAAGGAAATTATTGTAATTATGCTAAACTTGACATGTTTAATGTAAGCAAAACTGCCCATGTTGATTTAGGGTTCAATAATGATGTTTTGAGATATATGTGTGCTTAAAATGTAGATAGAAAACTGGTAGAGAGGATGGGGAGATATGTCCATTTGGCTAGAAGCTTATAAGAACAAAATTGCCTCAATCATATCCAAATATGCATGTGAATTAGGAAGCATCAACAAGAATCAAGCCAAGGTTATTGTGCACGCAATCAATGGGGCAAAACACACCAAATGATTATGATGATGGATGGCTCAAATTCTCACAAAGGTAAACTCATCACTTTCAAATTGAGCTTTCAAAACTATCATGACATGTAGAGGAGAATCAAGGATTTCAAGTCACAAAATGTCAAAAACTTTTATTTTCCAAAAAATTACCCATTTCTTGAACATATCCTATGATTCAAAGAAAAACATGCAAAGTCGTACATGCACACAGAATTGACCCAAAATATTAAACTAAAAATCCGACAAAACTAATCAACATTAACAAATTAACACAACTAACAAATTAACAAAACCAACAAAACTAACAAAAACCAAAGAAAACTCCCCCCCCCCCCCCCCATACTTAAACAACACATTGTCCTCAATGTAGCACAATTGAGAGATTAAAACAATTAAACCATCAAATAGAATTGGACAAGTGTAATAAAAGCAAAGAAGGAGATAGGAAAAGAAGAACTCCCTAAGTCATGGTGGAGGAAGAGTAGGGTGGAGTAAGGAAGTCTCTTCCACCACTACATCCACTAAAGAAGGGTTCGTGAGGAATGGCTTAAGTCGATGTCCGTTGACCTTGAAGCTCTTGTTTGTGGAGTCGCTTTTGATCTCAACTATACCATAAGGAAAAACATTAGTAACAACAAAAGGACCAATCCACTTAGACCTCAACTTACCACTTATGAGTCCAAGCTTAGAATTATACAATAGCACTTTTTTCCCAACCATGAAGTCCTTCTTAACTATCATGCAATCATGGAACTTCTTGGTCTTTTCTTTGTAGAACTTAGCATTCTCGTAGGCTTCTAGGCGGATTTCATCTAACTCACTCAGTTGCAACTTTCTTTCCTCACCAGCTTGATCCATAGAGAAGTTGCAAGTCTTCACTGCCCAGTATGCTTTATGCTCAATTTCCACTGGAAGATGACATGCCTTTCCAAAGACAACCCGATAAGGAGACATTCCTATGGGTGCTTTGTAGGCAGTCCAATGTGCCCAGAGATCATCATCAAGCCTGGTACTCCAATCTTTCCTGCTTGGCTGCACAATCTTTTCTAAAATTCTCTTGATCTCCCTGTTAGAAATTTCTGCATGTCCATTGGTCTGGGGGTGGTATGGTGTGGATACCCTGTGTACCACCCCGTACTTTTTAAGCAGGGCATACATTGTTCTGTTGCAAAAATGGGTTCCTTGATCACTAACAATTGCTTTAGGTACTCCAAACCTGCAAAACAGATTAGACCTGACAAAATCTGCAACAACCTTAGCATCATTAGTTCTAGTGGGCTTGGCTTCCACCCATTTTGAAACATAGTCAACTGCAAGGAGAATGTAAACATAACCAAAAGAGACAGGAAAAGGGCCCATGAAATCTATACCCCAGAAATCAAACACCTCACAGAATAGCATAGGTTGCTGAGGCATTTGTTGTCGCCATGTAAGTGTATTTCCTGCTCTCTGACATTGCTCACAAGTGCTGCAGATCTTCCACGCATCTTTAAAGATGGTGGGCCAATAAAAACCACAATCAAGCACTTTGCAAGCTGTCCTTTGAACACCCAGATGACCTCCTGGTGCAGAAGAATGACAGAACTGCAGGACTGAGTCAGTCTCATGATCTGGAATGCATCGTCTAATGACCTGATCACTGCACAATTTCCACAAGTAGAGGTCATCCCAAATAAAATGCTTAGCATCACTTTTAATTTTATCTTTTTGGGCCTTAGATGCTAAGGGAGGAAAAACTGAAGCAACCAAATAATTGACAATGTTAGCAAACCAGGGAGTAGAAAGAGAGTCAGAAATACTATACAGTATATATAAATGATCATCCGGGAAATCATCCCGAATGGGTGAATTCGCATCCGATACACGTTCGATCCGACTCAAATGATCAGCAACTAAATTTTGTGCTCCGCTCCTATCACGGATCTCCAAGTCAAACTCTTGAAGCCAGAGCATCCATCGGATCAACCTAGGCTTAGAATCAACCTTCTTCAACAAGTACTTTAGAGCTGCATGGTCAGTATAAACAATGATGCGGGTACCAAGCAAATAAGATCAAAAATTTTCAAGAGCAAAAACTATGGCTAGAAGCTCCTTCTCAGTAGTAGTATAATTCGCTTGGGCAGCATCTAAAGTCCTAGAAGCACAATATATCACCCTGGGCAATTTATCAATTTTCTGAGCAAGGACAGCCCCCAATGCATAATTTGATGCATCACACATAAGCTCAAAAGGGGCTGTCCAATCGGGTGCCTGGATGATGGGGGTGGTAGTCGACGCTCTTTTGAGGCAATCAACAGCCTCTTTGCATCTGTCATTAAAGTCAAACTCCACCTCCTTTTGCAACAAGTTGGACAGTGGAAAGGCTACTTTGCTAAAATCCCTTATAAAGCGCCTGTAGAATCCTGCATGGCCAAGAAAAGATCGCACCTCTCGCACACAAGAGGGGTAAGGCAATTGTGAAATAACAGAAATTTTTGCAGGATCTACTTCAATACCCTTATTGGAAATAATGTGGCCTAAAACTATACCTTGCTCAACCATAAAATGACATTTTTCAAAATTTAGAACAAGGTTAGTTTCAATGCATCTATTCAAAACTTTTTCCAAACTATCCAGACAACCATCAAAAGAGGATCCATACACAGTGAAATCATCCATGAACATCTCTATGCAATTTTCTTAGAAGTCACTGAAAATACTAATCATGCACCGCTGGAAGGTACCAGGGGCATTGCACAGGCCGAAAGGCATCCTCCTATAGGCAAAAGTGTCGAAGGGGCAGGTGAATGTGGTCTTTTCCTGATCCTCAGGAGCAATAGTAATTTGCATATAACCAGAAAAACCATCAAGGAAACAGTAGTGAGATTTACCTGCCAGGCGCTCAAGCATCTGGTCAATGAATGGCAGGGGAAAATGGTCCTTTTTGGTAACTTGGTTCAGCCTCCTATAGTCAATGCAGACTCTCCAACTGTTCTGCACCCGAGTAGGAATCAACTCCTCCTTCTCATTTTTTATCATTGTGAGGCCGGTCTTCTTCCGGATTACCTGGACGGGACTCACCCATTGGCTGTCGGAGATAGGATAAATGATTCCAACTTGCAAAAGCTTGGTTATCTCCTTCTTCACTACATCAAGAATCATCGGGTTGAGTCTTCTCTGTGGCTGTCTTACTGGTTTAGCTTCATCCTCTAAATTTATTCGATGCATACTTGTGGATGGGCTAATACCAGGAATGCCCGCCAGGGTCCAGCCAATAGCCTTCTTATGCTTCTTGAGAACAGACAACAATTTCTCCTGTTGCTCATCAGTAAGGGAGGCAGATATAATCACTGGAAAACTTTTGCTATCATCCAAGTAAGCATATTTTAAATTTGATGGCAGAGGCTTCAATTCTGGTGTGGTTGGTTGGGTAGTGGTAGAAGGAGATGGTTTCTCAGCCTGTACCTCATAAAGAAAGTCAGAGGTATGTGTACTTCCTGAAACATGGTTAGTCCTATCTGACTCTATAAAATCAATCTCAAGAGGTAAAACACCACCACCAGACATGCAATCAATATCACTTTCAGATTCACTTTCAGCATCAAATTCAGACATATGATCAAGTACAATTTCAGACTCAATGCATGAAGAGTGAGAGGTATGCAGATTAGAGTAAAGATCCGTCATGTATTCATCGACAACATGGTCAATTATTTCAGCACAAAATACAGAAAGATCTTCAGATGGGTATTTCATAGCATCCAGAATATTAAAATGAACAGTTATATCACCAAACTCCATGGATAGTGTGCCTGCATAAACATCTATCTTAGTTCTAGCAGTTTTCATAAAGGGTCTGCCTAAAATGATGGGAACTGATCCTTGAGAAAATCCATCTTCCATATTCAAAATATAAAAATCAACAGGGAAAATCAGTTCACCAACTCTAACTAAGACATCTTCTATGAAACCAACAGGGTAGGCAACACTTCTATTAGCTAAATGAATTACCACATCAGTTGACTGCAAGGGACCTAGAGATAGAGAATTAAAAATAGACAGAGGCATAACACTAACAGAAGCTCCTAAATCTAGCATGGCATTGTCAAACTTATTATTCCCTATAATACAAGGTATGCTGAATGTACCTGGATCTTTACATTTTTCAGGAACTTAGGGAACAGATTTACCAATCAGTGCGAAGACATTTCTTCCCATGCTAATTCGTTCACTTCCTTTAAGCTTTTTCTTATTAGTGCACAGCTCCTTCAAGAATTTGGCATATCTTGGAATTTTCTTTATTGCATCCAGCAAAGGTATGTTTACCTCTACTTTTCTGAATATTTCCAAGATTTCTTTCTCTGCCTCTTCCATTTTTTTGTTGGAAACTTCTCTTGGAGGGAATGGAAGAGGAGGAATGTGTTGCTTCTGCAAATCAGAATTACCAGTGGAAGATTCACCTCACAGAAATTGTTAGGTAAATTTTTGTCGTTACCTTTTTCTGGAGTAGAGTGAAGTTTGGCAGGTTCATTTGCAGATGAGGAAGGTGTTACGGGTTGAGGTCCTTGACACTGCTTTCCCGACCTCAATGAAATGGCACTGACATTTTTGGGATTTTGGACAGCTTGGGAAGGCAGCTTGTCAGAATTCTGGGACTGTTGTTGATTCAATTGTGTAGCCAATTGTCCCATCTGATTGGTTAAGCTCTGAATGGAGGCTCTGGTCTCTTGTTGAAACTGCATGTTCTGCATAGTCATTTGCCTCACAAGTTCTTCGAGGGAAGGTTGTGGAGGAGCCTCAACTGTTGGCTATTTCTGGGGCTGTTGCTGTTGTTGGATTGGTGGAGGAATGTATGGTCTGCTTGGGCCAGCATCATTTTGGAAGGAAGGAGCAGGCTGCTGTTGTTGTTGCTGAGGGCTAGACCATCTGAGATTAGGGTGATTCCTCCATCCAGGGTTGTATCTGTTGCTGGAGAGGTCATAATTGTTCTGTTGTGGTTGATTTTGCTGCTGAGGTTGAGAAGGTCTATTGTAAATATTAGCAACATAAGCTTCGGGCTGCTCAATTGCTCCAGGTTGCTGCATGGAAGGGCAAAGGTCTGTATGGTGGTCAGCAGAGGAGCACAAACCACAAACCCTTGCAACAGGTACAGATTTCTGGTTCAAGGCCAGCTGGGTTACCAAGTTAACCAATGCATCCAGTTTTCCTTCAAGCTTCTTAGTTTCAGATGATGCAGCTGAGTTTGTAGCTACCTCATGCACTCCTCTAATGACTATAGCATCATTTCTGGCGCTAAACTGCTGGGAGTTGGAAGCCATCTTCTCAATTAAATTTCTAGCTTCAGCAGGAGTCATGTCTCCAAGGGCTCCACCACTGGCAGCATCTATCATACTTCCCTCCATATTACTGAGTCCTTCATAAAAATATTGGAGAAGCAGCTGCTCTGAAATCTGATGGTGAGGGCAACTGACACATAGTTTTTTAAATCTCTCCCAATATTCATACAGGCTCTCTCCACTGAGTTGTCTAATACCTGAGATACCCTTCCTGATGGTTGTGGTCCTGGAAGCAGGGAAAAAATTTTCTAAGAATACTCTCTTCAGGTCATCCCAGCTCGTGATGGACCTTGGAGCAAGGTAATATAGCAAGTCCTTTGCCACTCCCTCTAAAGAATGACGAAAAGCCTTCAGAAATATATGATCCTCTTGGACATCTGGGGGTTTCATGGTGGAGCAGACAATATGAAATTCCTTCAAATGTTTGTGCGGGTCTTCACCTACAAGGCCGTGAAACTTTGGAAGCAAATGAATCAGTCCAGTTTTAAGAACATATGGGACATCCTCATCAGGGTATTGGATGCACAAGCTTTCGTAGGTGAAATCAGGTGCAGCCATTTCCCTTAGAGTCCTCTCACGGGCTGGAGGTTGTGCCATGTTCTCAGAATGTTCAAAATCAGAATGCTTAGAATCAGAATGCTCAAAATTGTAATGCTCAAAATCAGGATGTTCAAAATCACCAATAACAGAATGCACAGATTCACCAGTAATGGAATGCTCAGGATGATCAAAAGGTATAAAATGATGCCTAACTAATCTATGAAATGTCCTATCTATCTCAGGATCAAAGGGTTGTAAGTCAGATGGATTGCCTCTAGTCATACACTACATTCAGCATGCACAACTAATTGCTTTGTCATGTAAATAAAGGTGCAGGTTTGAACTACAGCTACCCTCAAATGATATCCAAATGACTTAAAATTTTGTGAGCAACCTTATAAAATGATGAAAAGATAGCACAAAAACTTTCAGGCAAAAATTCAAAGTCTAACTATGGAAGCTAAAAATGGTAGGTTAAGAAAAATAAGTGAATAAAACTTGAAAAATAAAAAACTTTTGAAAGAATCACTAGTTTTGGACGATGGAGACCTCAGCCGGCCTTTGGCGGGCTGCCATGACGTAGGAAATGTTTTTCTACCCCAAATACATATATAATAATTGTGATTCTAATAACCGGAGCAAAAGTTATGGCCGTTTGAAGTTTCGACAAACACAAAATTTGCTACTTTTTTGGAACTTTCAAATCTGACCAAACTAAAGGCTCTGGCTATTTTTCCCACAAAATATAGATTAAAAGAAGTTACCACAAAAAAATTCAGCCAAAAATAACAACTCTAGCTACTAAAACAAAAAATCTCAAATAATTCATCATGGGTGGTCGCTAAAATCCGTCTCTACTTGATTTCTACTACTACTCTGTTTTGCCGCAATCAAAAGTGGTCGCTAAGTCCGTCGCAAAACACTATTCACAGCAAAACACCCAAAACTGAAACAGGGGAAGCGCTTAATAGGAAAACTGAAACAGAACACACACTAAACAAAATACCAGGACACTAAACAACACTAACACACATACTAACACAATACTAACAATTAAACATAAAACACGAAGGAATTAAACACACAACACTAGCTAGCTATTATGAACCTTTGGACACTGCTCCCCGGCAACGGCGCCAAATTTGATCGAGGCCGTACCCGAATCAAATAAACATGAAAATGCAGTAACTAGGAAGGGATCCTAGGTCGTTTCCCAACGAGCAATGATAAACCAATTGTTCATAATATACTTGCAGTAACAGTAACGATTGGGGGGGGGTTGTTTGTTTTGTGATTTAAGGAGCAAAACAAGTAAACTGGAATAGGAACTTAATGATATTAAAAATGGGTTGTTTCCTCTGATTCAGAAGTCATTCTCTTATCCTGGGTTATGGAGAATTCGTCCCTATCAATTAACCACTTAATCCAGCCCTATTTCAATTTACTAAGCGAAAATCAACCTAGGGTTGTCAATACGTGATTAGGCACCACATACACCAGTTAGCCCTTCGTCCATTAAGCATGAACACAAGTTAGGCTCAGAGGCAATTAATCGAACATGAAGCGTGCACTGATTAATGTTCACGAATTTGGGTTAACTGGTGAAGGGGAAACTGCCAGGGATTCACATTATAAACGAAACCTCAAAGAGAGTTGGGCTTCGTCCTCAGAAGGAAACAACACCAGAATATTTAGCCTTCCATAGATTCAAACAGAAAACATAAATGAAACATGAAGCAGAAACGTAAAGAAACAGAAACGTAGATGAACAGAAACGTAAATGAGACAGAAACGAAAATGAAAACAGAAACGTAAATGAAAGTAGAAGAAGAAACAAGAACGAAATTGTAATTAGAAGCAAGAAATCAAAAATTGCATTAAGAACAAAAACAGTAGCATTAGAATAGAAAGAACTTAAAACCCTAAACAAAGCTCTGAATAATGAATGGCATAACAGAATGCCTTGCACGAATCCCAAGGCTGCTATTTAAAAAGAGTCACTCAAAGTCACTAGGCCCTATTACAATACTCTGGCCCAAAACGAAATAAACACTAAACCACATAAAATAAAATTGCAAAATTTCCTAATTAGAATTTAACTAAGGTAACCGCTGCTTTATTTGCCCTCTTCAAGTCCACAACCAAAATCCAGATTAAGCCCAATGTTTCATTAATTCCTAAAATTAGATTAAAAACATCAAATTAGCTAAATGTGCCCAATTAATAAAACTGCCTAATTAATTGACAATTAAGACCAATCAGTAATTAAAATGGTGCAAAAAGGGTTTAGAAAATAGAAGAAAATGATGGCACATCAGGAACCCCCAGTTAAATTTTCAAGGCGATCCAATGGTTAACGAATCGGGGATGAGGACTTTACTGAGGTATGTTGGTAGGAAAAACTCTGTGGAATTCGAATGAATCTTGTGAAAAGATTTCTGCCTCCACTCTATTTTTTTTTTCAAGGTAGTTTCATGTCAAATGGAATTGAATTGATTTGACATTGTGAAGGCTTGGAGGGGTTGATGGGGACCCGGTTGATCGAGGCCGTACCCGAATCAAATAAACATGAAAATGCAGTAACTAGGAAGTGATCCTAGGTCGTTTCCCAACGAGCAGTGACAAACCAAATGTTCATAATATACTTGCAGTAACAGTAACGATTGGGGGGGGGTTTGTTTGTTTTGTGATTAAAGAGCAGAACAAGTAAACTGGAATACGAAACTACTAATATTAAAAACGGGTTGTTTCCTCTGATTCAGAAGCCATTCTCTTATCCTGGGTTATGGAGAATTCGTCCCTAACAGTCAACCACTTAATCTAACCCTATTTCAATTTACTAAGCGAAAATCAACTTAGGGTTTTCAATACGTGATTAGGCACCACATACACCAGTTAGCCCTTCGTCCATTAAGCATGAACGCAAGTTAGGCTCAGAGGCAATTAATCGAACACGAAGCGTGCACTGATTAATATTCACGAATTTGGGATACTGGTGAAGGGAGAACTGCCAGGAAACCACATTACAAGTGAAACCTCAAAGAGAGTTGGGCTTCGTCCTCAAAAGGAAACAACACCAGAAAATCTAGCCTTCCATGGATTCAAATAGAAAACGCAATTGAAACATGAAGCAGAAACGTAAATGAACGGAAACGTAAATGAACAGAAACGTAAACGAACAGAAATGTAAAATGGAACAGAAACGTAAATGAGAGTAGAAGAAGAAGCAAGAACGAAATTGTAATTAGAAGCAGAAAACGTAAAATTGCATTACGAACTCAGAAGCATCAAAACAGAAAAACGAAAACCCTAAAACAAAGCTCTGAATAATGAATAGCATAACAGAATAGAATGCCTTGCACGAATCCCAAGGCAACTATTTAAAAAGAGTCACTCAAAGTCACTGGGCCCTATTACAATACTCTGGCCCAAAACGAAATAAACACTGAACAACATAAAATAAAATTGCGAAATTTCCTAATTAGATATTAACTAAGGTAAGCTCTGCTTTATTTTCCCTCTTCAAGTCCACAACTAAAATCCGGATTAAGCCCAATGTTTCATTAATTCCTGAAATTTGATTAAAAACATCAAATTAGCTAAATGAGCCCAAATAATAAAACTGCCTAATTAATTGACAGTTAAGACCAATCAATAATTAAAATGGTGCAAAAAGGGTTTAGAAAATAGAAGAAAATGATGGCACATCAAAACCCCCCATACTTAGCCTTTTGCACTCCTGGGAAAAATGAAACAAAGAACAAAATCAAGGATATCAAAGAGAGACAAACAAACACATTCATATATTTCTCAATGAACATCAAGGAATGAAAGGAATGGGTAACATCTAACATAAGGAAATCCAAAAAGTCAAGACATTCATGAAAATCATCCAAGCAACCCAATCATGGCAAAATAGTTAATCAGCTCAAGAATGAAAAGTGATAAAGCCTCACAAGATATACACTCTATCTCTCAAGTGTCTAGGCTACTATTTACCCTCAAAGCACCCATGAAAGCAAACACAACATAGACTTGGCAAGATTCTAAAATTGACAATCAACCCACAAACACAAGCACATAAGGATCAAAAGGTCTTTTAAGGTTGTAATGGGGCCAAGGACACGGTATGGAGAAATATGGAATAAGTGGCTAAATCCCAAAGGAATAGAGGAGCAAAGGGGAATAAGTGCATATTAAGAAAATAAAAAGAAGTAAAGATAAAAATTAAACATGAAGAGTAGAACCAAGAGTTTCATCATTCTTGTGCCATTCAAGATCTTATTCACTCAACTTTATTGCTTTTCTTTTTCTTTTTTCGAATTTTTTTTTTCGAATATATTTTTTTTTTATTCTATAGCCTTTGAGAAACAACATTTCATTCAGCATGTCCAACATTTAACCAATATACAATGTACATCAAGTATGGCCCAAAATACATCATGAAGCATAGCCAACAAAACAAGTTGTCCAATGAAACAAAAACCCCCCACACTTATTCCCAAAACAATTCCAAAGCTCCAAAATTCCTTAAGGATATGGTGATATCATGGTTTTTCACTTAAGGCTTGTAGTGAGCTTCAAAACAAGGAAAGGGAAACAAGGCTCAAAAGGGCTATCAAAGGAATTAATTCAAGGTAAGTCCATTTGACTAGAAGCTTATAAGAACAAAATTGCCTCAATCATTTCCAAATATGCATGTGAATTAGGACGCATCAACAAGAATCAAGCCAAGGCTATTGTGCAAGCAATCAATGGGGCAAAACACACCAAATGATTATGATGATGGATGGCTCAAATTCTCACAAAGGTAAACTCATCACTTTCAAATTGAGCTTTCAAAACTATCATGACATGTAGAGAAGAATCAAGGATTTCAAGTCACAAAATGTCAAGAACTTTTATTTTCAAAACAATTACCCATTTCTTGAACATATCCTATAATTCAAAGAAAAACATGCAAATTCGTACGTGCACACAAAATTGACCCAAAATATTAAACTGAAAATCCGACGAAACTAACAACATTAACAAATTAACACAACTAACAAATTAACAAAACCAACAAAACTAGCAAAACCAAAGAACACTCCCCCCCCCCCCCCCCCCATACTTAAACAACACATTGTCCTCAATGTAGCACAATTAAAAGATTAAAAACAATTAAATCATCAAAGAGAATCGGACAAGTGTAATAAAAGCAAAGAAGGAGATAGGAAAAGAAAAACTCCCTAAGTCATGGTGGAGGAAGAGTAGGGTGGAGTAAGGAAGTCTCTTCCACCACTACGTCCACTAAAGAAGGGTTCGTGAGGAATGGCTTAAGTCGATGTCCGTTGACCTTGAAGCTCTTGTTTGTGGAGTCGCTTTTTATCTCAACTGTACCATAAGGAAAAACATTAGTAACAACAAAAGGACCAATCCACTTAGACCTCAACTTACCACTCATGAGTCCAAGCCTAGAATTATACAATAACACTTTTTGCCCAACCACGAAGTCTTTTTTAACTATCATACTATCATGGAACTTCTTGGTCTTTTCTTTGTAGAACTTGGCATTCTCGTAGGCTTCTAGGCGGATTTCATCTAACTCACTCAGTTGCAACTTCCTTTCCTCGCCAGCTTGATCCATAGAGAAGTTGCAAGTCTTCACTGCCCAGTATGCTTTATGCTCAATTTCCACTGGAAGATGACATGCCTTTCCAAAGACAACCCGATAAGGAGACATTCCTATGGGTGCTTTGTAGGCAGTCCGATGTGCCCAGAGAGCATCGTCAAGCCAGGTACTCCAATCTTTCCTGCTTGGCTGCACAATCTTCTCTAGAATTCTCTTGATTTCCCTGTTAGAAATTTCTGCCTGTCCATTAGTCTGGGGGTGGTATGGTGTGGATACCCTGTGTACCACCCCGTACTTTTTAAGCAGGGCATGCATTGTCCTGTTGCAAAAATGGGTTCCTTGATCACTAGCAATTGCTTTAGGTACTCCAAACCTGCAAAACAGATTAGACCTGACAAAGTCCGCGACAACTTTAGCATCATTAGTTCTAGTGGGCTTGGCTTCCACCCATTTTGAAACATAGTCAACTGCAAGGAGAATGTAAACATAACCAAAAGAGACAGGAAAAGGACCCATGAAATCTATACCCCAGACATCAAACACCTCACAGAATAGCATAGGTTGCTGAGGCATTTGTTGTCGCCATGTAAGTGTATTTCCTGCTCTCTGACACTGCTCACAAGTGCTGCAGATCTTCCACGCATCTTTAAAGATGGTGGGCCAATAAAAACCACAATCAAGCACTTTGCGAGCTGTCCTTTGAACACCCAGATGACCTCCCGGTGCTGAAGAATGACAGAACTGCAGGACTGAGTCAGTCTCATGATCTGGAATGCACCGTCTAATGACCTGATCACTGCACAATTTCCACAAGTAGGGGTCATCCCAAATAAAATGCTTAGCATCACTTTTAATTTTATCTTTTTGGGCCTTAGATGCTAAGGGAGGAAAAACAGAGGCAACTAAATAATTGACAATGTTAGCAAACCAGGGAGTAGAAAGAGAGTCAGAAATACTATACAATATATACAAATGATCATCCGGGAAATCATCCCGAATAGGTGAATCTGCATCAGAGACACGTTCGATCCGACTCAAATGATCAGCAACTAGATTTTGTGCTCCGCTCCTATCACGGATCTCCAAGTCAAACTCTTGGAGCCAGAGCATCCATCGGATCAACCTAGGCTTAGAATCAGCCTTCTTCAACAAGTACTTTAGAGCTGCATGGCCAGTATAAACAATAATGCGAGTACCAAGCAAATAAGATCGAAATTTTTCAAGAGCAAAAACTATGGCTAGAAGCTCTTTCTCAGTAGTAGTATAATTTGCTTGGGCAGCATCTAAAGTCCTAGAAGCATAATATATCACCCTGGGCAATTTATCAATTTTCTGAGCAAGGACAGCCCCCAATGCATAATTTGATGCATCACACATAAGCTCAAAAGGGGCTGTCCAATCGGGTGCCTGGATGATGGGGGTGGTATTCAACGCTCTTTTGAGGCAATCAAAAGCCTCTTTGCATCTGTCATTAAAGTCAAACTCCACCTCCTTTTGCAACAAGTTGGACAGTGGAAGGGCTACTTTGCTAAAATCCCTTATAAAGCGCCTGTAGAATCCTGCATGACCAAGAAAAGATCGCACCTCTCGCACACAAGAGGGGTAAGGCAATTGTGAAATAACAGAAATTTTTGCAGGATCTACTTCAATACCCTTATTGGAAATAATGTGGCCTAAAACTATACCTTGCTCAACCATAAAATGACATTTTTCAAAATTTAGAACAAGGTTAGTTTCAATGCATCTATTCAAAACTTTTTCCAAACTATTCAAACAACCATCAAAAGAGGATCCATATACAGTGAAATCATCCATAAACACCTCTATGCAATTTTCTAAAAAATCACTGAAAATACTAATCATGCACCGCTGGAAGGTACCAGGGGCATTGCACAGGCCGAAAGGCATCCTCCTATAAGCAAAAGTGCCGAAGGGGCAGGTGAATGTGGTCTTTTCCTGATCCTCAGGGGCAATAGTAATTTGCATATAACCAGAAAAACCATCAAGGAAACAGTAGTGGGATTTACCTGCCAGGCGTTCAAGCATCTGGTCAATGAATGGCAGGGGAAAATGGTCCTTTTTGGTAACTTGGTTCAGCCTCTTATAGTCAATGCAGACTCTCCAACTGTTCTGCACCCGAGTAGGAATCAGCTGCTCCTTCTCATTTCTGATCACTGTGAGGCCAGTCTTCTTCGGGACTACCTGGACGGGACTCACCCATTGGCTATCAGAGATAGGATAAATGATTCTAGCTTGCAAAAGCTTGGTTATCTCCTTCTTCACTACATCAAGAATCACCGGGTTGAGTCTTCTCTGTGGTTGTCTTACCAGTTTAGCTCCATCCTCTAAATTTATTCGATGCATACATGTGGATGGGCTAATACCAGGAATGTCTGCTAGGGTCCAGCCTATAGCCTTCTTATGCTTCTTGAGAACTGACAACAACTTCTCCTCTTGCTCATCAGCAAGGGAGGCAGATATAATCACTGGAAAACTCTTGCTATCATCCAAGTAAGCGTATTTTAAATTTGATGGTAGAGGCTTCAATTCTGGTGTGGTCGGCTGGACAGTGATGGAAGGGGATGGTTTCTCAGCCTTTACCTCATAAAGAAAGTCAGAGGTATGTGTACTTCCTGAAACATGGTTAGTCCTATCTGACTCTATAAAATCAATCTCAAGAGGTAAAACACCACCACCAGGCATGAAATCAATATCACTCTCAGCATCAAATTCAGACATATGATCAAGTACAATTTCAGACTCAATCCATGAAGAGTGAGAGGCATGCAGATTAGAATAAAGATCAGTCATGTATTCATCAACAACATGGTCAATTATTTCAGCACGAAATACAGAAAGATCTTCAGATGGGTATTTCATAGCATCCAGAATATTAAAATGAACAGTTATATCACCAAACTCCATGGACAGTGTGCCTGCATAAACATCTATCTTAGTTCTAGCAGTTTTCATAAAGGGTCTGCCTAGAATGATGGGAACTGATCCTTGAGAAAATCCATCTTCCATATTCAAAATATAAAAATCAACAGGGAAAATCAGTTCACCAACTCTAACTAAGACATCTTCTATGAAACCAACAGGGTAGGCAACACTTCTATTAGCTAAATGAATTACCACATCAGTTGACTGCAAGGGGCCTAGAGATAGAGAATTAAAAATAGACAGAGGCATAACACTAACAGAAACTCCTAAATCTAGCATGGCATTGTCAAACTTACTATTCCCTATGATACAAGGTATGCTGAATGTACCTGGATCTTTGCATTTTTCAGGAATTTGAGGAACAGATTTACCAATCAATGCGGAGACATTTCTGCCCATGCTAATCCGTTCACTTCCTTTAAGCTTCCACTTATTAGTGCACAGCTCCTTCAAGAATTTGGCATATCTTGGAATTTGCTTTATTGCATCCAACAGAGGTATGTTTACCTCTACCTTTCTAAACGTTTCCAAGATCTCTTTCTCTGCCTCTTCCATTTTTTTGTTGGAAACTGCTCTTGGAGGGAATGGAAGAGGGGGAATGTGCTGCTTCTACAAATCAGAATTACCTGTGGAAGAAGATTCACCTGCACAGAAATTGTTAGGTAAATTTTTGTCATCACCTTTTTCTGGAATAGAGTGAAGTTTGGCAGGTTCATTTGTAGATGAGGAAGGTGGTACGGGTTGAGGTCCTTGACATTGCTTTCCCGACCTCAATGAAATGGCACTGACATTTTTGGGATTTTGGACAGCTTGAGAAGGCAGCTTGTCAGAATTCTGGGACTGTTGTTGATTCAATTGGGTAGCCAATTGTCCCATCTGATTGGTTAAACTCTGAATGGAGGCTCTAGTCTCTTGCTGAAACTGCATGTTCTGCATAGTCATTTGCCTCACAAGTTCTTCGAGGGAAGGTTGTGGAGGGGCCTCAACTGTTGGCTGTTTCTGGGGTTGTTGCTGTTGTTGGATTGGTGGAGGAATGTATGGTCTGCTTGGGCCAGCAGCATTTTGGAAGGAAGGAGCAGGCTGCTGTTGTTGTTGCTGAGGGCTGGACCATCTGAGGTTAGGGTGATTCCTCCATCCAGGGTTGTCTCTGTTGCTGGAAAGGTCATAATTGCTCTGTTGTGGTTGATTTTGCTGCTGAGGTTGAGGAGGTCTATTGTAAATATTTGCAGCATAAGCTTCAGGCTGCTCAATTGCTCCAGGTTGCTGCATGGAAGGGCAAAGGTTTGTATGGTGGTCAGCAGAGGAGCACAAACCACAAACCCTTGCGACAGGTACAAATTTCTGATTCAAGGCCAGCTGGGTTACCAAGTTAACCAATGCATCCAGTTTTCCTTCAAGCTTCTTAGTTTCAGATGATGCAGATGGGTTTGTAGCTACCTCATGCACTCCTCTAATGACTATGGCATCATTTCTGGCGCTAAACTGCTGGGAGTTGGAGGCCATCTTCTCAATTAAATTTCTGGCTTCAGCAGGAGTCATGTCTCCAAGGGCTCCACCACTGGCAGCATCTATCATACTTCTCTCCATATTACTGAGTCCTTCATAAAAATATTGGAGAAGAAGCTGTTCTGAAATCTGATGGTGGGGGCAACTGGCACATAGTTTCTTAAATCTCTCCCAGTACTCATACAGGCTCTCTCCACTGAGTTGTCTAATACCTAAGATACCCTTCCTGATGGTTGTGGTCCTAGAAGCAGGGAAAAATTTCTCTAAGAATACTCTCTTAAGGTCATCCCAGCTCGTGATGGACCTTGGAGCAAGGTAATACAACCAGTCCTTTGCCACTCCCTCTAATGAATGAGGAAAAGCCTTCAGAAATATGTGATCCTCTTGGACATCTGGGGGTTTCATGGTGGAGCAGACAATGTGAAATTCTTTCAAATGTTTGTGCGGGTCTTCACCTGCAAGGCCATGAAACTTTGGAAGCAAATGAATCAGTCTAGTTTTAAGAACATATGGGACATCCTCATCAGGGTATTGGATGCACAAGCTTTCGTAGGTGAAATCAGGTGCAGCCATTTCCCTTAGAGTCCTCTCACGAGGTGGAGGTTGTGCCATGTTCTCAGAATGTGCAAAATCAGAATGCTCAGAATCAGAATGCTCAAAATTATAATGCTCAAGATCAGGATGTTCAAAATCACCAATAACAGAATGCACAGATTCACCAGTTATGGAATGCTCAGAATGATCAAAAGGTATAAAATGATGCCTAACTAATCTATGAAATGTCCTATCTATCTCAGGATCAAATGGTTGTAAGTCAGATGGATTGCCTCTAGTCATACACTACATTCAGCATGCACACAACTAGTTGCCTTGTCATGTAAATAAAGGTGCAGGTTTGAACTACAACTACCCTCAAATGATATCCAAATGACTTGAAATTTTGTGAGCAACCCTATAAAATGATGAGAAGATAGCACAAAAACTTTCAGGCAAAAATTCAAAGTCTAACTATGAAAGCTAAAAATGGTAGGTTAAGAAAAATAAGTGAATAAAACTTGAAAAATAAAAAACTTTTGACAGAATCGCTTTTTTTGGACGATGGAGATTTCTGCCTCCACTCTATTTTTTTTTCCAAGGTAGTTTCATGTCAAATGGAATTGAATTGATTTGACATTGTGAAGGCTTGGAGGGGTTGATGGGGACCCGGTTGATCGAGGTCGTACCCGAATCAAATAAACATGAAAATGCAGTAACTAGGAAGTGATCCTAGGTCGTTTCCCAACGAGCAGTGACAAACCAAATGTTCATAATATACTTGCAGTAACAGTAACGATTGGGGGGGGTGTTTGTTTGTTTTGTGATTAAAGAGCAGAACAAGTAAACTGGAATACGAAACTACTAATATTAAAAACGGGTTGTTTCCTCTGATTCAGAAGCCATTCTCTTATCCTTGGTTATGGAGAATTTGTCCCTAACAGTCAACCACTTAATCTAACCCTATTTCAATTTACTAAGCGAAAATCAACTTAGGGTTTTCAATATGTGATTAGGCACCACATACACCAGTTAGCCCTTCGTCCATTAAGCATGAACGCAAGTTAGGCTCAGAGGCAATTAATCGAACACGAAGCGTGCACTGATTAATATTCACGAATTTGGGATACTGGTGAAGGGAGAACTGCCAGGAAACCACATTACAAGCGAAACCTCAAAGAGAGTTGGGCTTCATCCTCAAAAGGAAACAACACCAGAAAATCTAGCCTTCCATGGATTCAAACAGAAAACGCAATTGAAACATGAAGAAGAAACGTAAATGAACGGAAACGTAAATGAACAGAAACGTAAACGAACAGAAATGTAAAATGGAACAGAAACGTAAATGAGAGTAGAAGAAGAAGCAAGAACGAAATTGTAATTAGAAGCAGAAAACGTAAAATTGCATTACGAACTCAGAAGCATCAAAACAGAAAAACGAAAACCCTAAAACAAAGCTCTGAATAATGAATAGCATAACAGAATAGAATGCCTTGCACGAATCCCAAGGTAGCTATTTAAAAAGAGTCACTCAAAGTCACTGGGCCCTATTACAATACTCTGGCCCAAAACGAAATAAACATTGAACAACATAAAATAAAATTGCGAAATTTCCTAATTAGATATTAACTAAGGTAAGCTCTGCTTTATTTGCCCTCTTCAAGTCCACAACTAAAATCCGGATTAAGCCCAATGTTTCATTAATTCCTGAAATTAGATTAAAAACATCAAATTAGCTAAATGAGCCCAAATAATAAAATTGCCTAATTAATTGACAGTTAAGACCAATCAATAATTAAAATGGTGCAAAAAGGGTTTAGAAAATAGAAGAAAATGATGGCACATCACCGGTGCTGAGAGGAACGAGGAGAAGGGCTACGTACGTGTACGTGAGCTCAATTTAAAGGTGGGCAACTGGGGATGGTGTGCTTATGCCTGAGCTTGTGGAAATGGGATATTTGTTTTGCGCCATCGCCCGATCGCCTCCTAGTACCACATATGACAGGTGCCCCATAACCCAATAAGCCCTATGTGAGAAAGCGTGGAAGAGTCAGTCTTCCAACTTTTATTAGTTGACCACAGAGTAGTACTTGAGGATATGTCGCGGGGGTCAGGAGACCTAGGGGACGTCAGGTGGGGTGCTATTGCCCAAAACCAAGCTTGGCCAATCCCGACCCAACCCGGGCATAGTCAGCCAGTGAGAACCTGTGACGTACCTCAGCAGGCGAGCTCCTGGCAGTCAACCAATAAAGAAACAAAAGTCCACGAAGCAAGGAGGCTTGTGTGGCAACTGGCCAGCTATCTATCTTGTGTTTTTATTTGAAAATTCCCTCTGGTAATCGATTACAAGACATTGTGTAATCGATTACAGGGTTTAAAAATTGAAACAGAACATTCAGTAGCTGCTGGTAATCGATTACCATTTGTATGTAATCGATTACACAGTGTTATATGCTGCTGGTAATCGATTACCATTTATGTGTAATCGATTACACAGTGTAAATTTAAAGTTCCAATGTGAAATGGCTGTTGTAATTCATTTTTGGGCACTGGTAATCGATTACATACTTTGGTAATCGATTACCAGAGAGGAAATCTCTTGAAAAAGACCTTTTGACTGTGCGTAGCCGTTATGGGACGCATTGTATTGTTACCTGTGTAGTTAGATTTCTTGTGAATGAGTCTACCCCCTTTCTTTTATCTCTTGTAGATCGCGATGGCAGCACAGTTGATCCATGATCGCGTCGTGATGGAGTTCCTAGAGGGTGTTTGGGAGACCCTCGAAGGCAATGAGAGGTGTCGATTCCGTGGAACAGTTCGACTCACTGCTACTTCGCTAGTACATCCGGAGCAACCCGCACGCCTGTGGAGTGGATACTACCTACGCCTACTCCATATCGACTAGTTGAGCATGTTCAATTGATAGAGGTGTCATCCTCTGAAGAGGATCTTGAAGAGGACCCAAAGGAGTTATCTCCTGAACCTGCTATGGATGCCCTTGACTTACCAGAGGATGATGAGGACCCACTCCTTGATGTTGATTCTCCAGAGGATATTATGCCAGCATCTGAGGCAGACTCTACAGAGGAGAGTGACCCTGGAGGGACAATGAATAGTGACGACTCTTCATCATAGCAGACGGCTCCTTAGATTAAGCATACATACTTTTGTGGGTGGGTGTATCTAGTTCAGACTGCTAGGTTTACTCTTTTGATTTTTGGGTGGGTAGACCTCTTGTATAGAAATTTTGATGATTGTATATATATTGTGGCTGAAGCCACCACAGTTGTTACCTTTGCTCTAGATGTCACTGTGCTATTTTGCAAACTACCATGTTTTGGACAGTTTTTGATGATGAAAACAATTATGTTTTATCTTGTTATTTGAAAAAGAAATGTTAACGAACTTTATTTGAAAAGAGTTTATCGACCGCACCTTATTATTTCTCACGTGACGACCTAAAATGATGGTTGGTATTTTTTTTCTGAAAAAGAAAAAATGTTTGGAGGTTATAAGTGATCAGAAAGAAATGAATTGGAATAGAGTTGTGAACTAGCCACTCAAGACTCTATAGTGATAATTTTCCTTCTAAAATTAATTACCGTGAAATAAATAACAGTGAGAAAAAAGAAGAGAAAAAAAATTTGCCATGGTTTCTGCTATTTAATTTATTACTATTAAACCAGTCATTATTTAGGGACGCCACAGTAATCGATTACCAGAGAGCCTGGTCAGTTACAGGATACGCCTGTAATCGATTACTAGAGGTTGTAATCAATTACAGGTCATCCCTGCCTATAAAAGCTGCACTTTCGTAGAACCCTCATTCTTCTCTTCTCCTTAACGGCGCCCAACCTCCCCTCAACTTCAAATCCTCATAACTTTCTCTTTTCTTGGCCAAATTACTTCAAACAAAGCCTAAAATTCTTATTTTTCAATTCTCTACAAAGCCCACCAATCAGAATTAGCTGAAACAACCTCTAATGGCATAATCGTCGAAGAAATAAAAGGGATCCTCCTCCACCACTATCGCTGCAAGCCATCGTCGCCACGAACCATCCACTAACCCACCAGCACCAATTCCTCCTTCTCTTTCATCTCCCTAGTCCTAAACTTTGTTTTCTTCCGATGACCAGCATCAGAGGTATTATTCACAATTCTTCAATCGCATCCTTCTTGACCCTAAGTACTTAGATATTGAATTCTTTGATGGTGAAACATTTGATTGCTACCAAGTGTTTCAAAATTCTGGTCTGGTTGAATTTATGTCTCTGAAATTGCCTTACTTTCCTAAATTAGTTAGAGTCTTTTATAATAATTTGAAAATTCAAGATGGAGTCATTTATTCTGAGCTGCATCAAATTCCTATTATTGATGATTAGTCCTTATTTTATTCATTGACTAAGCTAAGCAGTCAAGGTGTTCCTTTTTAGGGCACTCTTGTTGATGACTGGAAACCTGATTATTCAAGTCATAATGCTCGAAAAATGGTCTCAATAACCATGCTGACATGACCGGCAAATTGCTTGCTGGGTCATTTACTTTTGAGTGTTGCATCATGCACTATGTTCTTTGTCGCATTTTGCTTCCTAGGTCCACTAATCTTGCCCAGGCCTCTGAGGAGGATTTAATCTTGTTGTGGGCCCTTCAAACTGGTCGCCAGATTGGTTGGGCCCATCTTGTTCGGTACCGAATGCATAAGGCATTATGGGCCAAAGCAGCTCTTCCATATCCCCATCTTGTTACCTTATTTCTTCAGCATTTCAATACTCCCTTGGATGATGAGCCTTTTGTCAAAGTTAAACGCTCTTTTGCTATTGGTGTTGGTGTTGTTACATCTTTTGGTTATCGGAAAGACATGGATGGTCAGTGGGTACACAAGCAAGACCTACCACCTCCCATTCCCGATGAGCGTAGACGGTCTCCACCACCGCAAAGGGATACCTCTTATTCTCTCTTAACTGACGTCCTCACTAAAGTCTGAGATCTTATAGCTTTTGTTGGTGAGCTCTTTGATGCGATGGATTCTCGTATCACACGTCTTGAAGATGATATGAGTTTTATCTGGCGTTGCTTCGATCCACCTACAGATTCTTAGTTGTTTTCTCATGTTCTACGTCATTCATTTTCTGGACATTTTTACTATTTAGCCTTGTATTTTGGCTTTAGATACTTGATACTTTGGTTAACTTTTGGATATTTTGCTTTTGATTGCTTTTTGCCTTGGATATTTAGTTTATGGTTTGCTTTTGTTTGGATATTTAGCCTTTGATTGGCTTTTGCTTTGGTTTAGATCTTTAGACTTTGCTTGACTTTTAATTTGCTTGACTTATGTTGTGGTTGATTAAGTTTGTGGATGAGTTACGCTACTTGCTCTGAATATTTTCTGGATGTGTTCTTTTCTCCATTCATTTTTGGCTTTTTGATGTTGCCAAAGGAGGAGAGAAACTACGGGTAGATTTTATCTAAAAACTAGGCCATAAATTCCAAGTTTAAGGGGGAGTAAGGATGAGTGCACGCATTACAAATTGTATATCGTTTATCTTGTTTTCAGATTGTTGTCATCATCAAAAAGGGGGAGATTGTAGAAGCATATGTTGTATGAAGCTTTTGATGATGCCAAAAAGATGAAAGCTATTCAAGATTGATCAAAGTCAAGATCAAGAATTCAAGAGAAACGATTAACAATTACTCCATTGTATGTTAAAAGAATCCCTTAAAAGAGACTGCAAAGGTTTAACCTTAGGTTAATTCTTCAAAACATCTTACAAAAGTTTTTAAGTAAAACTCTATTTTTGAAAATATGTTTTTCTCTCTGGTAATCGATTACCAGAGGCTGTAATCGATTACTAGAAGAAAAAATAAGTTTTAAACAGTTTTAGAAAACATTTGAATTTGAATTTTGAATGTGTAATCGATTACAAAGAGCTTGTAATCGATTACCATAGATAAAACTGTTTTAAACAACTTTTAGAAAATTTTGAATTTAAATTTTAAATTTGTAATCGATTACAACAGTTGTGTAATCGATTACCAGTCACAAAATTTTGAAATTCAAATCTGAAGAGTCATAACTCCTCAAAATTAATTATGTAATCGATTACCACATATCTGTAATCGATTACCAGTGAGAAAATTTTGAAAATAACTCTGAAAAGTCACAATTGTTCACAAGTTTTTGAAAGGCCACCAAAGGTCTATAAATATGTGACTTGAGTTTGAAATTATTCAGAGTTTTTCAGAACTATAATTGTCCTATCCTCTCAAAAGAAAGCCTTTGGCCAAACACTTGCAATATCATTAAGGGTTCTTATAAGATCTTCATCTTGTAACATTCTTCTCTACAAGAGAGAAATATTCTTCTTACTTTAAAGCAAACAATTGTTGTTCAAGAGACAGTGGGTCTCTTGATTTGTAAGGATATCTAAACACAAGGGAAGGGTATCCCTGTGTGATTCAGAATTTGTAAAAGGAATTTACAAGTTAGTGGAAATCTCAAGTGGGTTACTTGAGAACTGGACGTAGGCACAGGGCATGGCCGAACCAGTATAAAACTGAGTTTGCATTTCTCTCTTCCCTAAACTTCTTTAATTTATTGCATGTTATTTTTGCTTTGCTTATTTTAAAGAAGTATCAATTGATTTGTTCTTCATTTCCTTCATATTAAGTCTGCATATTCTATTTCAAGAGAGAATTAAAATTTGATTAGGGAAAATTTTTAAAACTTAATTCACCCCCCCCCCCCCCTCTTAAGTTATTGAGGCCACTTGTTTAACAGAATTTTGAGTTGTTGTGGCCACAAATGAAGGTTTGGCTTGAAGAGTTACTTTGTAAAAAGATGGTTTAAATGCACCATCGTGTAGTTCTAGCCTTCTAGTGTACAAAAGGAAGATTAGACACAACACAACTATGTTTTGTTTTATATCGACCATAAATAATCCTACTCGAGTTAGGTAGGATTACTATGGGATAACAAAGCTCAACACAGCTATTTCGTATATGATTATACACTTGTTCATTTTAATGCATCATTTAAAACATTTGATTGGAAATGGTTTCAATAACTCTCGAGTTATAAAGTTTAACTCTAAGATGAATGCTTTTGAAATAATCTAGATGGTTTAAATGCACCATTGTGTAGTTTTAGCCTTCTAGCATACAAAAGGAAGATTAGACACAACATAACTATGTTTTTTTATATTTACCACAAATAATCCTACTCAAGTTGGGTAGGATTACTATGGGACAACAAAGCTCAACACAACTATTTCATATATGATTATACACTTGTTCATTTTAATGCATCATTTAAAACATTTGATTGGAAATGGTTTCGATGAATTTCGAGTGATAAAGTTTTAACTCTGAGATGAATGTTTTTGAATTAATTTTTGAATATTTAGTGTTAAGTCAAAATACATTTGTATCTTAAGATGAATCAGGACTCCTAATTATTTTTATTAGATGCAAATAAATACAAATGTTAAAAGTTATGTCTTATGCGTTAGCAGAACATGCTTCACAAATATGTGTCTGAAGCATCAAACGGTAGCAAAATATAGCCATGATCTGATACAATATTTAAGAGTTGGCATTTAAGACTTCATTTAATACTCTTTGTCTGAGATTCATTTTGTAGAGACATTCTCTTAGGATCTGTCGAATTCTATGAAAAATAAATGAAGCTCAAGATCCAAAAGTTGCCTAACTCCATCAAAAGGCGCACTTTGTTATGCAGACTTGTCTTAACCAAGGGGAAGTGATTTTTTGTTGAAGTACTCTACATGAAAGCCAATCAAAGTGGTTTCTCTACATGGGAAAGGATGCATATTTAATACAAACATTAAATGTTTTAATGGCCATAATCATCAAACAAAGCTCAAGTAAAGAAATCCACTTGTTGTGAGACAACAAACACTTGAAGATGAAGGCCTATATTAGAAAAGTTCTCAAAACACTTTGAACATATTAAGAGAAAAGACTAGATGTTAATTGTATATCCATCTGTAAGACAATCATAAAGTTAGTCATTGTGAAAACACAAAAAACAAATCTTTTCTGATTTATAGAGACGGGAGTAGCTTGGTAACACAAAAAATATTAGGTTGTATAAAGCTTGGGGTAGAGCTTGATTTGTAGAGGCAAAAGTGGTCATGACAAAATACTTACAACTTGTGTGAAGTTAGTGGAACTCTCTGGTTTGCCAAGAATTGTACATAGTCTCAAGATAGAGAAGAACCTATATAATTTCTTGCATCTTATTTGTGCTTATCTCTTTTTAGTTTTAACTGACTTAAGGTTTGAATTTGATTTTGTTTTTTTTTTTTAAATCTCTTCAATTTATAAAATTGATTTTTATCATCTTAGGGTTTTAATCATCTGAATGTGATATTTGCCTTTACATTTAGTCTTACGATCATCAATGCACAAGGACTAATTTTACCTATTTTTTGAAGTATAAAGACTAAATTGATTGATTTCAAACTATGCTAAATGTCATTTTTGGTCCATTATGTTTTAGTGTTTTTTAATTTTGGTACATTAAGTTTTATAAGTCTTGTTTAGGTCCTTTATGTTTTCGAAGGGTTTTGGTTTTGGTCATTTTTTCCAATTTTATGTTGACAACGTTAGTGGTTTTAATTTTTAAAATTTTGAAATAATTAATTTAATATAGCAGCAGCTAAAAACCGTTACTATCTTTATTTTGGTCTATTCAACTTCACTCTTAAATGGCTTTACTTCCATCCTTTCTCATTCTCCTATTTTTCATAGCAATAGTTGTTGGACAAGTGGCCTTAATAACTTAAGAGGGGGGATGAATTAAATTTTAAAATTTTCCCACTAACAAATTTTCACTCCCTTTTAAATGATATATGATAGGCTCAAAATGTAGAAGATGGAGAAGCAATCAATTGAATAATGTTCTTTTAAATGTGCAAGATGGAGTAAACTACAATAAAATAATTGAGATAAGAGAAGAGAGAATTGCAAACTCATTTTATCCTAGTTCGGCCACTTCTCGTGCCTAAGTCCAGTCCTCAAGCAACCCACTTGAGATTTTTCACTATCTTTGTAAACTCTTTATAACTTTTAAAGACACCTTGGAATTCCTCTCCCTTGTGTTCAGGATTCTCACAAGTCAAGAGATGAACAATCTCTTGATCATAACAATGTTTTTAGAATGTACAGAAGAATTTCTCTCTTTCAAAGATGATAATACAAATTGAAGATCTTAGAAGACTACTCAATTGATTTGCAAGTGTTTGGCCAATAGTTATTTGGAGAGCATTTGACAATTAATTTCTCTTTTTAAAATCTCTCTCTAGTTTTTGAAGTCAAACACACACATATATAGGTCCATTGTGCCTTTTCAAAATGGTTTGAAGAGATGTGTCTTTTCAAAAAGCTTTTCTGAAATTTTATCACTGTTAATCGATTATAGGATTATGGTAATCGATTACACGGTTATATTTCTGAAGAGTCATGACTTTTCAAAGGTTTTTTGAAATCTCTTCATTGGTAATCAAAATTCAAATAGTTTTGTGTCGTTAGTTAAAAATATCTTCACAAACTCTCTGGTAATCGATTACACAGTTTAGTAATTGATTACCAGTTCAAAAATATCTTTTTGAACTGATTTAGCCTTTGATATAAGAGTGTTTGATACTAAAGACGTTGAGGCCAAACTAAAGCAATCAAATTGAGATTCTTTAAACAAATTTACTAAGTTTTTATCTTAGATTTACTTGATCTTGTTCTTTTGACTTGATTCAATCCATGCTCATCAAGTAACCTTTTTGGCATCATCAAAACCTGCATGATATTCATTCACAACAGTCACACCGGTTCTTTTTCTTCCCTAGAAAATAAAACATTCATAATCCAAGTGCATCACGAAACCAAGCCTTCCATATTCCCAACCTACAAACATTGGTACGAGTCCTCCCCCTCTTCCATTTCCAACAACACTTCCATAATCCACATGTATGACATTGTTTTACATGGCTTCTTCGCAAATCTATCACCTTCAGAGGCGCATAAGCTACAATCACTTAGCCATGCCATCACACTCTTACCTAAACAAGTTTGTTCCCTTCATATCATGCACTCCCCTAAGTTTCTTGATGTAACCATCGCTTATAAGACCAAGTTGCTACATGAGACCGATTTTGGGCCGTTTGTTTGGATTTGTGGGGTTTGGTACTCAGATTTTAGATAAAATGGGAAATCATAAAGGGAGAGCACGCATAAGAGGGAGATGTGGATCTGGGTTCTTGAGGGTGGCAACATGTGGTTGTGGTGGTGGTTGCGTGTATCTGGGTTTGTGGGGTCGAGGGTGGAAATGTGTTGTTGTTGTGATGCTTGGTTGGTGGTGGTCATGCAGATCTGCGTTCGTGGGAGGGAAGAATGGAATGGGTGATGGACAATGATGATAAGGTATTGGTGGTTGCATGCTTCAGAGTGGTGGTGTATTTGGGGCGGAGGTGGTGGGTCACAGTATGGATATAGGATGGCATGATGGTGTTGTTTGGTGGATGGAACTTGCGAATTTGGGTTTTTTGTTGATGATGACTTGTGGTTTGGTGATGTGGTGGGTTAGTTGATGCAAATGGCCAAATTTGGTTGGGAAAGAAGATGACGAAGGTTAGGAAAGAAGAATTGGTGGTGCAAAGAGTTAGATTGGAGGAGATAACATTTTTTTAGTGGTGTATAATCTTTAAAATAAAATAAAGATAATTATAATTTTTAATTATCATTATTTTAAATTAATTATTTAAAAATTTAAAAATTAACATAACATTAACATTTCTAAAAAAAGTTGATAAAAAGATCAAATTAAAATCCATCGAAAATATATAAGACTAAAATAAAACTTTTAAAATTTAATGAAAAAAATTAAACATAATGAAAAAAATAACATTTAACCTTTAAAACTATAGAGATTAAAAAAATTAATAAAAAATAAAAAAGAGTAAAAATACTCTAGAGTTTGACCCTAAGACGAGTGTTTTTGAATAAATGTGAATGTTTATAAATTGTCATAAAATAATTTTTAAAAAATTGAAATAATTTGAACCTTTTCTTTAAAACCTACTGTTCAGAAATTGATTTTCGCAAAGAATGAGTCTCCGGTCCCGAAGATCACCTACCTCCACAAACACAAACAAATGGGAGTATGACACTCGAATATGACGTAATCGTGGCGGAGAGGAATGTGGGACGCTACTTCCGCGAAGTGGTAAACACGCACGAGCCACTGACTCTGGGTGCCTTTCAAATGACGCCGTTAACTTCAATTATCAAAGACTTCCAGAAGCCTTAACATCACGGTCAAACACTCAAGCTTTTTTTTTTTTCCTCCCCTTTTTTTCTTAATGATATAGTAGTAACTTTTAAATATACTATTATTGCTTAAATCTTTCAGATAATTTTAAAGCACATAATCATCATTCAATTAAATTAGACAAAAATGTTAGACAACTGAATCTCTTATTGTTTGGTTTAGAAAAAAAAAAGCATAAAATTGAAATGATTTTTATGTTATTTAACTATACAAAAAGTGAAAGAATATATATATATATATATATATATATATATCATTGAAAATATATAAAAATATCTCAAATAAAAAAAACGTATAATTAAAAAAAGATATATTTTTTTCTTTATATTCATTAAAATTTGTCATATTATATTTTTCTCCAAATTGAGAGGAAAGAGTATTTCCTATTTAAAATCAAATTTTATCTCACTTTTTGAAAATATTAAGAACTAGCGGTAGAAAAGTGAGACCAAATTGAATTTATTTTAAAAAATAAATAACATAATTAAATCATTTAAAAATAAAGGAATCCAATTGGATCTATTAAATAAATTAAACGATGAAATTAAATCTCTTGAAAATAAAAAAGGATCAAATTAATTAAAGCTAAACAATAAATTATAGAATTAAAATAGTAATTATACCTTGATATTGTTCGAACTCATTTAAAATTTTTAAATTTCAAATGAATGTTACTTTTTTTAAGGACAAATGAATGTTACTTATTAATAGTTTTTTATAAGAGATTATTAATGCATTTAAACATATTATTTCACTACCAAAAGCAATATTACCCAAAAAACCGAATTATATCGTCGTTGGTATGATTAAATATCTCACATTATTATTGAGATTATTTGATTAAAATTTGTATCCTTCACTCTTTTATCAAATTAAAATCAATAATAACTTTCTAAATGATTAAAAATACATATAATTATTACATAATAAAGTATAAAAAAATATATATCCTTCATTGTGTATATTGACTATTTTATCAAATGAATTTCACTTAATTGGTTAAACATATCTGTGAATTATACTAAATACTTTAATATCTATTTTTTATTTCTATAAATAAAAAATATTAAATAATTTTAGTTTTTTTGGAAATAAAAAAATTTCAACGAGTTAAAAAAATAAATTAAATGAACATCGGTGAATACAAAAGAGTAAGAACTAAGGAATCTAAATATTGTTTCATCTCATAAAGATTGCTGCCGTTGGAAAATTAAAGGCGACAGCATCACGAAAAATTCAACTATATATATTGAAAATATAATTTTTCAATTTTATATTTATCTCTTTTTTCATATATAATCACGTACCTTTTTATTTCACCATGTGTGTTTTTATGAGCTTTCATAATTAAATTAAATCGAACTTTTTAAATATTTTTGTAAAATTATTTTATTACATCTTAATTATATATATATATATATATACACACACTTTTACATTTTGCAATATAGACTTTTGCGTAATGACAAACCTAGCTAATAACGTAACAAAGAAGTAAAATTATATAGTCCAAACTCCAAACTATTCTCACGTGCCATGTCACGTGTTGCCACCTTCCGAATCCAACCTACTATTTTCTCCAAATCCAGAGTGATGATCCTCCATTACGGTCACACTTTTGACTAAAATACCAAATACAAACCTCCATAAGAAAAAGAAGAAAAACCACCATAAATACCAAGCTCAACGCACAACTTTCTTTCCCTCTTACTCTTACCAAACCTTAAAAAAGCCAAAACCACAACGAAAACAAGTCTTCTCCCATCTCATATATTTCCAACATCTCTTCCCCTTCCATTCATTCATTTTACGGTCATTGGCCATGACCCAAACCATGTCAGGCCCAAATGACAGCTGGCTCCAATTCTACAACCAAAATTCCACACCTTCAATCCCTGACTTCACCGTGAGTACTGCTAATGTTACCACTACTACTATCGTTGCGGCCACGAGTCCTTCACAGGACATGTTGAATTCGAGTTCATCAGGCCCGACCCATTTAAGCCCGGAAGGGCGCGTGGCGAAGCCCACCCGCCGTCGCTCCCGGGCCTCGCGGCGAACTCCGACCACTCTGCTAAACACGGACACCACAAACTTCCGGGCCATGGTCCAACAATTCACCGGAGGCCCGAGTGCACCATATGCATCAAACCCATCATTGGCACCACATGTTTTGCCAAACCTCATGGGCTTTGGGTTCCCCTCACGCCCTGTTCCGAGCCCAACCACCCTCGTCATGACGTCATCACCCCCTATATCCTACCTTCAACAACAACACATGTTTCAGCAGCAAAATCAACAGTACAATTTGTATAGTACTGGTGGTGGTGGCACACAAGGTGGTGGAGACAGCAACAACAACAGAATGTTTTTTCAGAGACTAAGTAACAACAACGTTAACCCTATAATGAGTCTTCCAACAAGCAATGTTGTTGTTAGCAATAATAACAACCGTGATGGTGATGGTGGGGCTGTGAATACGCATCATGGACGCTTCCTCCCGAACACTTCTTCTTCTTCTTGATTGATGAATCTGAATCTGAATCTGATGAAAGAAGAAGATGAAGAAATTAAGCACTTCATTATTCTCCAGTAGGAACACGGGTAGCAGTTTTTTTTGTTTTGTTTATCTTTGGTCCGCATGCTGAGGCTCGAAAGTGACATAAAGCAGACAGTTAGGTGCTAACTTGGCCAGAATTGTTGACCAACCAATGTAAAATATATTATATTATATTATATAGGTTTTTAATTACTTTAATATTAGTATTATTAGTTTATTACTACTGTTATTTACTTTTATATTTTTTTTTTTGGTAGAATTGGGCTCTGCTTCTAGATAGCCCCTGGATGGCGCTACCCATCCCAATGTACACTTTTTTATTTTTTATTTTCTTTCTTTTTTTATCTTTCAACTTTTCAAGTACTTGATTAATTTGTGGGGGTTGTTACTTTTATTTACTTGGTAATCATATACTATCTTTTTGCATTTTTTTATTATCTTACATAAAAGTGTTAAATAAAAAATAAATATATTTAATGTGTTAAAAATATAAACTACATTTAATATTTATCATAAGAAAATAGAGAAACTAACAAGGGGATGTTATAAGAGAATTTAAAATTGTTGTTTTTTTACTACAATCTGTCCATTGTTATCTGACTAATTATAGAATCTAGGGTGTGAGTATAGACTTTTCCCATTCCTTTATCCATGAGCAATAAACACTCTATTTTGTTTGATACCAAATATTAATTACTTGGAACTCTTTTAATGAGTGTTATAGTAAGTTCTATTATTACTAGGGGTGGAAATAGGTCAGGTCGAGTCAGGCTTTAAAAGGTCTGAGTCTAGTCTACCATGAAATTTTGAGGCATGAGCTTGATCTATAACCTATCGAAGGTTTTTATTTTGTCTGGCCTGTTTAAAAGTCTAACCTGACCTAATAGCCTTTTTAAAAGCCTTCTTCACATTAAATCTTTAATAGTACTTTGATCTGGAGTAGGAACGTAATAGGAAAGTTAAAGGAAAAGAAAACATTAACAGAAATAGGAAAGCCCATAAAAATAATGAAGAATATAAAGGGACACATGACTCACACCTAAATTGTAATTAAAGTCTTACTTGATTATAGGAATGAAAGTTATGGAGCAATAATGTGTAATCAAAGTCGGCTAGTTTCAAAAAAAATAATTAATTGTACCCAAAAAATAATATAAATATATATTGGTATCCAAAAAATAATATAAGTACATATATATATATATATATATATATATATATATATATATATATATATATATATATATATATATATATATATGTCGGCCTATCAGGCTTATAAGGCTTTTTAATAAGTCTAAGCCCGATCTATTTAATTTAATAGGCTTTTAAAAAAGCCTGAGTCTAACCTTTTAGTTAAATAGGTCAGTCCAGGCCAGACTTTATGTAGGTCAGGTCGTAGGCCCCTGTAAGCTGGCCGGGCCTATTCACACCCCTAATTATTACAAAGATCAAAGAAAAGTTACTACTTTAATGGTTGGAACTTGAATGAGGTTGTAAGTGGGTCGCCGTGGTTGTCATGGCAAGGAGTGCTAAACTTTGACAAAATGATTTACATATAAGTTGACCGGGTAATTATTGTATTTGTAATCTGTGTGTATCTTTGATATGATATGACAATTATGTTTTACGACTTACGTGGATTATATATATATATATATATATATATATATATATATATATATATATATATATATATGAAAAAATATGAAAAAAATATCTTATACAAGAGTAAGATCATTAAAGTTGGACAATATAATCATATATAAAAGGTTGAAATCGATTTAATAATAAAAAATCATATGACATTTTAAAAAATTTACATGATATTAAATTTTGACCGTTCATATTTGGTTATACAGTTCAAATAAATTCTCTCATTTTCATATAAGATTATTTATCTCATATGATATGTCATCTTTATCTCTCTCTCTCTATATATATATATGGTGGAAATTTGTTTAAATGATCAAAATGTAATTTATTATTGTTTTCACACTTGATTTTTTTTATCAATCACATAATTTATTTTATTTAGTGTGAAAAAATCACAATTGTAAGTTCTTTTTATTCAAACTAGTAATTTCTATAGTTAAAGGAATTATGAGATCAATTGAACATACATATATAGATATTTTAACATAATTAGGTATTGTTGTATGTGTTGTCATCAAAAGTATTCATTTTGATGATTAGAATTTGTACCAAAAGTGATTTCAACAATAAAAAAGACAAAGATATTATAGATAAAAAAATGCACTTCTTCAAAATGTAATCAAAATAATCATCTAATAATTTTGTAGTTTTTTTTATAATAAAAATGTTCATGAACAAATAGAAATGTTTAAATTAATTGGTAATCAAAGTTGAACAAGAACATACTTGTAATGTAAAAGACTTTGGAAAATAAATTGAATTAAAAAGCAAATAAAGTTAAAATGACAAGAGTGTAAAGTGTTTTGAAATGTAAATTGAAGTTAAATGCAAAAATATCACAAAAGGTTGCAAAAAATGTAAAGAACAACAAGTAAAAGTTTGAATAACAGTAAGAATATTTTTCGTTTAAACCCTTCTTCTGATTGAAAAGACTACATAGCTTGGCTAGAAAGGCTAGAAACCAAGTATGCCAACCATTGGAGCAAAATAGGAATTTTTTATCTCCAACTTAGCAAGCTCAACATCTCCAATATTGACATTTTGATGGTGATGGTAACCGCTCTCTTCAGGAATCATAATACATGTGCTCTTGAACTACTATGTGTTCGTGTTACACCAATATTTCTTAATGTCACAACAATAACTGGTTTAATGCCCACTAGAGAGAAGTATTTATTAGAATCCTTCACAAATACCATCAAACCTAAAATCCTCAATTGGGAGAAGAATTCATTTGGAGGGGGTCAAACAAAAAAGACTAACAACCCTATTACTAACAGAGAGCATTTGGCTTTCATGCTTTATTGGGTTTGTACTCATTGTATTTATACCAAGTCAATTCAAGTTCCTACCGACTTCTACAACCTCACTCTACTACTTCATATTGGGGAACCTTGACTCTGCCTCACTAAATTGCTTTTGGAAAATGTCTACCAAGCCTTCACTGATGCCGCTAACAATCTTCGATGAAAGGAACATATGGACTTTCTGGACCCTTTTGGTTCAAATAGTTATGGCTCAATTTGATCTTTAAACCACATTTGAGACGTGATACTCGATTTCCCCTGCCCTTGAATTAGAAGTTGCAAGATTGATTTACTACACTCCAATAGGAAAACCCTTAGAAGAAAATTTTAGAAAATACATCAAAGTACTTCTAAATACCACTGAATTTACTAAAGACTTGACCCATTTCATCCTACCATCAATAGCAGGTGGTCCTACCTGTTTGAAGAAAACTTTTCCTGTAGAAGCACGAGGTGAACAAGCTGAGCTGATCAAAATATGGTCAAGTTTCTTGATTTGGGATATTTTAGTTGTTGATCTCAACTATTGGAACAATAGTTTATGGCAAACCGAAAAAATTATTGGTTGAGTCACGGACAATGTCGCTTTCTTTAAGACGTTTCGTGGCACTGCCAAACATTGTGCAAGCAGACTATCAACCACGACGTCCCCAGGATAAAACAGCCCAGATCACTGTATAAGATTCCCACTGCACTGAGGGAACCTTTTCTAGAATTACACCCTCTTGTATGACTTGAAAAGTCACTCTAAAGCCACCCGAAAATATGACTTGAAAAGTCACTCTAACAGCCAACCGAAAATATGACTTGAAAAGTCACTCTAATAGCCAACCGAAAAATATGACTTGAAAAGTCACTATTATAGTCAACCGAAAATATGACTAGAAAAGTCACTCTAATAGCCAACCAAAAAATATGACTTGAAAAGTCACTCTTATAGCCAACCGAAAATGACTTAAAAAGTCACTATTATAGCCAACCGTAATTTTAGAGCGACAGAAAGAAAGAGGGAGAAGTTTGTCGGACATGCATCGGCTGAAATATGGGAGGGAGAAAGAAAAGTTGAGGAAATGCTTCTCAACTGGGGCAAGGAAAAATGAAGAAATGAGATCTCTATATATAGGGAGTGAAACACTATTCAAGTGTTTATCCTGAGCAATGTGGGACTTGAAGCCTTTTTTTCTTCTTTTTTTTTTTTCCTTTCTGTTTTTTCAAACTTTCATCCACATTCTCCTTTGTTCTAACATCAACATCAAAGATGTTGCTTGCTTTCTTTACCAACCACAACCATTTTCCCGTGAAAGTAGTCATATTTCTTTAAGATCTTCTCAATGTATTGAGATTGATCCAGAGAAATTCCCTCTTTTGACCTAGTAATCTTAATACCAAGGATTACACTTGCTTCTTCGAGGTCTTTCATATCAAAGTTGTTACACAACAATGATTTCGCATCTAATTGGTTTGCAGCCAGGAGGCAAGTATACTAAATGTCATGTCTTGTTAGATTCTAATGAATCCATCTCATTATTAATGGCTTCTTGCCACAAGTCAGCATCCAAAGAAGACAAAGCTTCTTGGAGGTTTGATGGATCCTCCTCTAATGTGTAAGCCATATAATCGGGCCCATAATCTTTAGCAATTCTTTCTCTCTTACCTCTTCGAGGCTCTATATCTGATTCTGGTTGTGCAAGATTTTCACTACTAATAGCAGGAAGATGACTAGATGAAGTACCCCCACTATTCCTTAATTTAAAAGAAAATCAGAAACCAGATTCTTTCTCATCTCTGGAGTATGCATCACATCTTTGAGAATCAAAGTCTTTCCAGAGGTAAACTTCAGTTCAACATCTCCAGTTCCAGCAACAGTAGTGGTGTGGGAATCTCCCAGCAACACTTTCTTATTTTCAACATTCGTGTATAATCATAGCACGATCATAGTAGACATGGCGAGAGGCGCCAGTGTCTACCCACCATCCATCTGATCCTCCAATCATATTAATCTTAGTTATCACAGCTATGTATGACTCTTGAGCAATTTTCTGTATCTCATGGGATTGAGACTTTACTGATTTATCATTAGTCATTTGATACTTGAGGTAGCGACTAACAACATACTTTTTAGTCCCAGCTTCCTCAGTATCATACTTCTCTTCCAAAGCCAGCCAAACTAATTTGGCAGACTTATATAGGCTATAATAATCATAGAGATCATCAGCTAACCCATTCAGAATGAAATTATTACATAGGTAATCATTTTCATTCCAAAGAGCTAATTCCATAGTCATTTTATCCTTCACTTCCTTCTCAGCATCTTTAGGCATCACTGGAATATCAGTGTTCAAAACATAGGCAACTTTTTTCATAGAAAATATCATCTTTTGTTTGCAACGTTTGAAATGATACCCTTTAAACCTAAAAGGTTTGTTGAGGTCATTACTGTTCGAGCCAGTAATATCTACGGTAGCCATAGCAAAACCAAAACGTCTTAAAATTGTTGGAACAATAGTTTATGGCAAACCGAAAAAATTACTGGCTGAGTCACGGACAATGTCGCTTTCTTTAAGACGTTACGTGGCACTGTCAAACATTGTGCAAGCAGACTATCAACCACGACGTCCCCAGGATAAAACAACCCAGATCACTGTATAAGATTCCCACTGCACTGAGGGAACCTTTTCTAGAATTACACCCTCTTGTATGACTTGAAAAGTCACTCTAAAGCCCCCCGAAAATATGACTTGAAAAGTCACTCTAACAGCCAACCGAAAATATGACTTAAAAAGTCACTCTAATAGCCAACCGAAAAATATGACTTGAAAAGTCACTATTATAGCCAACCAAAAGATATGACTTGAAAAGTCACTCTTATAGCCAACCAAAAAATATGACTTGAAAAGTCACTCTTATAGCCAACCGAAAATATGACTTAAAAAGTCACTATTATAGCCAACCGTAATTTTAGAGCGACAGAAAGAAAGAGGGAGAAGTTTGTAGGAAATGCATCGGCTGAAATATGGGAGGGAGAGAGAAAAGTTGAGGAGATGCTTCTCAACTGGGGCAAGGAAAAATGAAGAAATGATCTCTCTATATATAGGGAGTGAAACATTATTCAAATGTTTATCCTGAGCGATGTGGGACTTGAAGCCTTTTTTTTTCCTTTCTTTTTTTTCAAACTTTCATCCACATTCTCCTTTGTTCTAACATCAACATCAAAGATGTTGCTTGCTTTCTTTACCAACCACAACCATTTTCCCGTGAATTTGGCTTAAGTTAGTTAAAACCATATTTGATCATGAAGAAATTTCCAAATCCTAAAGACTTCGTGGTATCTGAAGAAACTCTTCCAAAGGATCTTAAGAAACTCTTACCTAAAAGAAAAATGTAGTTCAACCCATCACCTTTGAAAAAAGTGTATATTGCACCAAAGACTTTGATGAGTGGTGGAGCAAGTGTTATTCAAATAAGACCATTTCTCTTGAAGATTGCTTCAAGAAGTTGACTTCATCTCCCTCTTTCTTGTAGGAAACATCCAAGAAGAAGAAAGGTTAACTCGAACACTGCCAACAACCAAATTCGAGAATTTTTACAAGGAGTTTCATAGCCCATATGATATAAGTTTCACAATAAAGTAGCGGCCTTATCCCTTAAAGAGAAAATTTTAAAAAAATAGGCTTAATTGAAAAGTAATCAATCCTTAAGCCTTGAATGATTTTGATAAATATTTCCTAAACAATCTTCCTACCCTTCCCTCTACCAAATTTGGTCTTATGAAATTCCTTAGACACCCAAAATGAGTAAGAGACAATTGGTCCTTTGCTGCCTTAAACAAACTTGATCCCCCAAGACAACATATGATTTTCCTACAAAACCTATTTACGACCTTTACCTCTACTTTGATGATGATGAACTTCCCCCTTGGCTTGTTAGTATCCACAAAGTAAAATTTCTCACTGAAACTCCGTGGGGTAAGATTCATTGAGTGTACTCATTTGATTTTATTTTTTTACCTTTTTCATCCTTTCGATTATACATTGACTTAATCAATTTCTTGTTATCTTATGATCTCATCAATATCTAGAAAATTCTAGAGGATGATGAGGTTCAAAGTGATGAAAGCAATAAAGATTAACCCCAACAAAGCAAAGGTATAAAGATGAAGGATTCCATCAAATCGAAGATTAACTATTGGGGAGCACAACTAGTCCCTTGGGTACGATATTTGGACTTAGGCATATTGTTACTACTGTGTAGCGTACACTTGCCCTTGTGCGTACATATTTTATGCATCACTAGGCATCACCCAAGTGTAGGGAGGAAAGACCCTCTCAGAAAGGATCCTAGAAAGGGCATGAGAAATTGGAAAGAAAGAGACAATACCTCTGCTCTAGCTCTAGGCCACATGGTAAATGATCATCCTGAGAGTTTGCTTCAAAAAGGGAACATCACCCTCATCGAGGGCGGTTGAGTTAGCCCTTATGACCTATAAGGCTCAAGACATTAAACAAGTACTTCCTAGGAGGCAACTTGTGGATTCAATGGGTTCTGATACCCACAAAATATATTTTTTAATATAAAAAATCTATAGTCTCTTCAGCAGGGGCATCCAATAGTCGCATAACCGCTTCTTCATGGACTCACCTCCATCTTGAGAAGGTTCTATGTTTTTGGTTTCTGCTTTCCCTATTTCATTTTTTTCTAGGCTTAGTTTCTTTTAGTACATTTTCCCTTCTTATCTATTTTTGTTATTTTTTTTTATCTCTACTTTGATGATGCATTGGGGATACTACAACTCTTAAGTGTGTGTGTGTGTGTGGGGGGGGGGGGGGGGGTTCATGTTATGTCATTTCACCCATAACTTTATGATATTGTAGCTTTTTTGCTAATGACCTCTATATCCTTTTTTGTTCATGACTTTGAATTGGTTTTAAGAATTTGTTTTGTGCAGAGTCCCTATAAATAAAAAAAAATAGTGTTTGAACTCACCACTTCACTTTAGGATCCTTTCGCAGAGGCAAAACATTAGCATAGAAATTCATAAATGAAAGGTTCCCTTGAGTTTAAACCATTGAAATAAGTTTTGAGCCTGATATTGTTGTTGTATGATGTGTTGTCCACTTGAATTGTTATGCACTTATTTTATTTTGACATAGATATCCTTCAGTGATTTTCTTGTGTGCATCGAACTGATTTAGACAAATTTTAGGCTTTCTTCTTAAACCCATAAATTTTTCTTAAATAAAACCATTAGTTTCCCCTTTTGAATTGATTTGGAATTTTCTTCAACACCTTATTGTGTTGAATATTTGATATTGCTTTGCTTGGTGACTTGAATGATAAGGGTGCAATTAAATGCTAGTTTGAATGATAGGGGTGCAATTCTAGTACGTGCCATGATCGTTGCCCGGCAAGTGTACCAGGGCACGCAAGTAGTATTAAAACGGTAAGAATACCGAGTATTGATCTCAGGGAACTTGTTTTAATTGGTAAAAGTTATCGTTTGGCGAGCAGGCGTTGGTGATACAATTAATGGTTGAAAAGAGAAATAAAAGTATGATCTAGTCTAAATGAAAGCGAGTAAAGTGAGTAATGGTGTGTGAAAACAAAATGCGAACATGTTGGTTCCTCCTACAGGGCATTTTGATGTAATTTAAGGATATTTCTCTACTTAACAGTGCTCCTGTATTCTATGTTGAGGTCCTAACTAATAAACCACGATGTCTCATGAGTTTAGCTTGATCCTAACTATACTTCGTTCTCAGATGTCTCTTGTTGAACTTAGCCTAATCGAACAACATTACGGTTATAGCATACCAAAAAAACCAAGTTACCGCACTCCGTGTCTAGATATACGATAAATTAGGCCTGTCCTATTAAGTTCTAAGGATCAAACCATTTCCCAATGAGGATGATCCTAACTACACATGCGTTTGCGTGATCAAGACAAAAACATGCGAGAATTAAAGGCCGATAGGAACAAAGAACACATGAAAACACTGTTAAATAGATATTAAAGATTTTACATCATTTACTCTGTAGAAGTTCCCAACTGAGGATTTAGCCTTCCATTGCGAGGAAGCTCCTTTTTACAAGTTTAAAGAAGAGAAGAAGAGAAATTAAAAAAGTACAAAGTGGTGGAGATGTCTCCTCCACCTCTAAAAACCTCACAATCTCTCAAAAACTCCTTCAAAGCTCTTCAAGATGCCTCCTTTGGTCTGCTCAATCGCCTCTGGGTCCGCACACTCAAAAACTCTCTTCCAATTTTGTGTTTTCAGGTTTTCTATGGAAATCCTGTCGGTGGCCTCTTGCTAAGCACCAATTTCACGCTTAGCGCGCATTAGTGAACTATGGCTCAGTGCCAATCTCGCGCTTAGCCTGGAAGATGATGGATGACTCGCTTAGCGAGCGACAACGCGTTGAGTGCGTGCTTGCAAGGTAGATTCTCTTCCAGATTCTTGTGTCTCGCTAAGCATGCTGGTGCCTCGCTTAGCGGGACATACTTGCTAAGCGCACAAACCAGGCTTAGCGAGACACCAGATGCAGCACTTCACAAAATCTCCTTTTTCACCTGAAATAGAATTGAAATTTACATTAATTACAAGCGAAAGATTATAATGAGTAATGATCAATTTGTTAACCAAAAGTATTTACAATCCTACAAAAAGAACTGTAACTTGGAGGAATTTTATATAATTATCAAAAGTTCCTATACAAAAGTTAGTCATATAAAACGACTAACAAACTCCCCCAAATTTACAATTTTGTTTGTCCTCAAGCAAATAAAGAACAACTCACTTGTCCTCAAGTGCAAAAATAATGCAGTGATTATTTACAAAGGGTGTTTGCTTCCAAAACATTAATCATATGATAAGAAATCTATACAATGACTCAATCAATGGTTTTTCACAAGACATGCAGCTTTTCAGAGATAAAAACATTTTTATTAAGCAACACAACTGAATGAAACTAATCAGTAGACAGATTTCAAGGAAGGATGCCTAACCAGTGCCTCACGGTCACTGTTTCACTCAAGCTCAAGTGTTTAAGCTAATCAATAATTAACAACTAACATGAGGTCCAACCTTTGCACTTCATCTCATGGCATATAGTTAGGAATGCATAAATTGAATCAGAAGGACTTTTATAGGCTTGTAGTGAGGTTGGGCTGCAATAAACAATGGTTTTTCTAAGATTCAAAAGCTTTAATTATAGGAGAGCACAAATCCTAAAATTAACCATTTTTTTTTCATTTACATTCTTTTCAACTCAACTAACTTGCCCTTTGTACTTAGCTTTATTCTAATAGCACACACACCTTTTACTTAAAACTTACAGTTTTTTTTAAAAAAATTGCAATCTATTTACTTATTTGTTGTGTGCTACTATTTCTTACCCTTATAACTTGGCTACCCAACAAACTCCCCCAAATTTGGGGTAAATTGCTTTGAATCCTATTGCTCTCCTATAACCCAAGATAAGGTATATGGAGATGACATTTTAAGGCTTGAGGTTCAATTTAAACAATTCAATTCTTCAACTCAAATGTGGGTGCAAAGGATATAACATTAATGTATTAGGTAAGCTTTTTGGCCAAGTAACTATTTCATACAATCATGGCCTTCATCATTCACAATTCCATACATTCCATTCCATATTTCAAAGATTCATGCAAACATCATTACTCAATGCTAGTCGTTCTCTCAACATTTAAGGTTCACACATTCACTGGGTTATGGTTAATGCACTCCTTCACAATCAATCTGTCCAACTAACTAACATTTTCAGTCATGATCCTAATTTCTTGTTCTTTCTCTTCTAAACAATGCATGCTCATTTGAAACCTAAGATTAACCATCATATTTCATCTATATCATGCAATCAATCACACACACTAATTTTCCCACAAAAAAAAATAATTACCAAATGTCATACCCTAATTTCGTTCAGGGACCATTATTTGTTGGCATGCGACTTTTGCTTGACCACCTCAAAATGTTTAACACCCATCGTTGTGGAATCTGTAAAGTTCCGAGATGTTTCGAGAAGAAACCGGTCAAAAACATGAAAACGGGAGTGTATTTAGCAAAGTGGGGTGTGTGTAAATAAACTGTTACACTCTAATTTCATTCGAGGACCATTGTTGATCGCTTCAGAAGGCTTAACACTCATCACGGTGGAATCTGTAAAGTTTCGTGAGATTTCGGAAAGAAAACGACCAAAAACACAAAAATGGGGGGGTTGAACTTATCAAGATAGGGGTGTAAATAGCCCTTCTAGAACATTTTGGAAATTTGGTTGCTTAAGGAAGAAGCAACTGGGCGGCAAGCTCCTCCACGTTGTTGAAAAATGGTTTCCGGGGCTTCCGTGGCTTCCGGAATGCTTCCGTAAAATTTCTGAAAACCTTGGGTAAGCATATTTCACTTAACATTGGTGAAAGGGAAGATAAAAAAAAAGATGAAAATCAAATCCGAAACACTTCCATAAGGCTTCCGTAACTTTTCCGTAAAGTACGAAAAGAGGGGTGAACTTAGTAATTGGGGTGCGCTTAGAAATCTTCCTCAAGAAGCCTCGGGGCGGCAAACACCTCTCTTTTTCCCTACAAATAGGGGAGGGGGGCTATTTCAAAAATATTCATGACCCCTAAGCTATGCATTTCGGCTATTTTGGGCAAAAAACACATTTTCGTGAAGAAAAATCGAGTCGAAGTGCTTCCGTAACGCTTCCGTAAGCGATTTTGTGGAAATTCTTCATCGTTCTTCACCTTTCTTCGTTCGTTCTTCGTCGTTCTTCAGTCTTTAACCGGTAAGTTCCCAAAATCGAATCTTTCAATTCATTCTATGCACCCTTAAGGGTCCCTACTTGTTTTGTATACTTTCACTTTAATTTCGCTTACTTTCAATTTTCTTTTCTTCCGCTTTAACGAGCTTTTAACCGTTTATTTAAGTTGTTTTATCACCTAATAAATGATAAAATGAATTTCAACCGGTCATTTGTGTTGTAATCTCGTTTAATCACTGTTAAAATAAAATCTAACCGATCGTTCACGCTGTAACCTCGGTTAAACCAAAAAAAGAAAAATAATAATAAAATAATCAAAATATCTTGAAAAATAATAATAAAATAATCAAAATATCTTTGAATAAAATAATCAAAAAAATCAATCGGACGTTTTTCTTTGGAAGTTTTCTTGAATGAATTGACTAATAACCAAGGTGAAACTAAGGCTAAAATGAACTCACAAATCAAGCTTCATCCGCAAAAGTCACTCAAAACCGTTTTAAGGTCCAACGCCTTAAACGATCCTCTTTGCTTTTATCGGTTAACATGGACCGTTCAAAAGCATAAAATCAACACATAACTTTACCGCTTTTGCAAGAACTACGTAGGTTTGATTTCCTCATCGCAATTGAGGATACGTAGGAGCAAAAGTCCTACTTTTGTCGACCACCCCAAGAGATCATTAATAGTCCAACGCCTTAACGTTCCTCTCTTTTCAAAAACCAAGAGATCGTTAATGGTCCAACGCCTTAACGTTCCTCTCCTTTCAAAAACCAAGAGATCGTTAATGGTCCAACACCTTAACGTTTCTCTCCTTTTAAAAGAATCAAAAGATCGTTTAATGGTCCAATGCCTTAAACGACTTTTGTGCGGTTAAAATCAATCTTACGGAGAAAGATCAAAATAACTTAACCAACGTTTAGTTCTGAAAGAACTATGTAGGTCTGATTTCCTCATCGTAATTGAGGAATACGTAGGAGCGAGGGAAACACCCTTGTCGACCACAAAAAGATAAAAAATACAAAAAGGCCCACAAAAAGCAAAAAAAAATATAAAAAGGGAAACTACATAAAAACATAAAAAGGGGGAAAATACATAATTTTGAAGTCATGTCTTGCACACTCGATTAAAGGTTGCCGTCCCTTGTAACGGACGCGTGGGGTGCTAATACCTTCCCCATGCGTAAAAACAACTCCCGAACCTTTCACGATTAAAGTTCGTAGACCACACCTTTTCTGGTTTTTCCGACGTTTTCCTCGAATAAACGTTGGTGGCGACTCCGCGCATTTTCCTCCCATGGAAGACGCACCCGTGATCCCCGCGTCGCCTCCCGCCGAAGAGTAGGTTGCGACTGTTAGCAACTCCACTGGGGACTATTTTTAGAGAGTTAGGCCTTCTAATCTCATGCAATATCATGACTACCTCTTTTGTCGGTTCCCTTTTATTTCTCTTACGTTCTTGTATATAACTCTTTGATGCTTTTAGTGTGTTTTTTTGAAATGTATGCATGATATAGATATTTATTCATTTGATGCACACAAACACCAACACTATTTGTACACATGATGAGTTGAAAAGGGGCCCTATACCCGGGTCCATGGGAACATAAGGAGTGGAGGTGAATCTGTGGTTATGCTGGGTCTCCGACTTGCTTGATAACAGTGAACCCTCATCTAGAGTTTTTCTCTTTGACAACATATTGTTGCTGGTACTCCCTACTGCCGCAATATGTTTTTTCGAAGGGGATGATACCTCTAGAAACCATCAAGAGAGATATGACCACCTTGGGAATTATCACTAAAAGCCTTTTAGTTCCTCCCGTTTAGGTCCCTAAAATAGGGGCACGAAGCGAACACGCTGCGTGCCTTTTAAACACTGCCATGCATATAACCTGAATGTCATGTACGCCTTTGCTGTATGATTACCTGAGGATATTGCCATGCTATGTCCATCCCCCTGTTGCATTTTTGCGCATCTGCATCATGTCGTCACGCATGCGTTGTATGTTGGTCTCGTCTTTTGTCATGGGAAGCTGGAAGGTCCATATCACCTTCTTAACTGCACACATGGGGCACTGTGCCGCCTGTCATACCCTAATTTCGTCCAGGGACCATTGTTTGATGGCATGCAACCTTTGTTTGACCGCTTCAAGGTACTTGGCACCCTTTGTTGCACAATACGTGAAGTTCTGTGACATTCCAGAGATCAAAAGGAAGCATTGTTACACAATCCGTGAGTTTCCGTAACATGCCGGAAATCAAAAGGAAGCATTGTTACACAATCCGTGAGGTTCCATAACATTCCGAAAGCCAAAAAAAGAGTAATTACGTGACCCGTAAGGTCCCGTAACCTTACGGAAAGAAAACAAGTATCGTTATGAAATTCGTAAAGTTTTGTAACGTTACGGAAAAAGAATCACCAAAAAAAGCAAAGGGGGTGTATTTAGTAAAAAAGAGGTGCAAATAGAAACCAGACCCACTTGGGCCTTCAAGGATGTTCCTCCAGAAGGCGATTGCTTCTGGAGGAAGAAACCTGGCTCGCCTGGGCGAGCTGGGTGGCAAGCTCCTCCCCTATTTACCTATAAATAGGGGGAGGAGTGAATGAGAATGGGGTTCAACCCTCCTGGTATTTCGAGATCACATAAAATTAGTGAGAAAAATTGTTTCCGTGATGAAAATCCAAGCCGAGGCGCTTCCGTAACGTTTCTGTGGGTGATTTCGCGATGATTTTCAACCGTTCTTCATCGTTCGTCGTTCGTTCTTCGTCATTCTTCGGTCTTCAACCAGTAAGTTCCCGAAATCGAACTTTTCAATTCATTCTATGTACCCTTGGTGGTCCCCATTTGTTTCGCGTACTTTTATTTTCGTTTTCCGTATCCCCTTTTGACGTGCTTTAGTCATTTACTTATGTCATTTTCTCGCCTAATCAAAAAATAAAATAAATTTCCACCGATCATTTGATTTGTAATATCCGTTAATTTCTGTTAAAATGAAATCCGACCATTCGGTCATGCCGTAACCATATTGGAAACCAAAAAGAGGTAAAATAATAATATAATAATAAAAAAATATCTTTTAGTAAAATAAACCAAAAAAATCAATCGGACGTTTCTCTTTGGGATTTCTCTTTCTTAATTGAATTGACTAATAATTAAAGTGAAACTAAGGCTAAAATCAACTCGCAAAGTCAAGCTCGTCCGCAAAAAATCACTAAAAAGGATTTTAAGGTTCGATACCTTAGTTTTTTCTCACCAAGTAAAAATGGATCATTTTAAGGTCCAACGCCTTAAAAGGACCACCTTCCAAGTAAAAAGAATTGCTTGATTCGCCCTTTTAAAAGAACTACGTAGGTTTGATTTCCTCTTCGATGGAGGGTACGTAGGAGCAAGAGCCCCGCTTTTGTTGACCTCAAAAAATAAAAAGAAATAAAAGTTTAGATACATAATTTTGCACAATTCTAATCTAAGGTTGTTGTCCTTTGGAACAAACGTGAGAGGTGCTAATACCTTCCTCAAACGTAAATACAACTCCCGAATCTAGAATATTCTTCATGACCGGTTTCCTTTGGTTTTTCCGACGTTTTCGACAAATAAACGTTGGTGGCGACTCCACGCATTTTCCTCCTTTGGAAGACGCACCCGTGAGCCTCGCCTCGCTCGCCCGCAAAAAGGTAGGTTGCGATAGTTGGCGACTCCACTGGGGACTGTTTTTGTGAGTTAGACCTATTTTAGGAAAGTGTGGAATTATGAAACTTTGTGTGTGCGTTTTTCTTGAACTGTGTAAAAATAATAAATGCTGTCTTTTCTACATTTTTACACCGCATTCTAAGCACCCAAGGGTTTAAGTAAAAAGGGGCCCTATACTCGGGTTCATGGAAATCTAAGGAATGGAGGTGGATCTATGGTCATGCTAAGTCTTCGACTTGCTTGATAATAGTGAAACCTCGTCTAGAGCTTTCTCTCTTTATAATGTGTTGTCGCTGGTATTCCATACCACCGCAATATTATTATCTTGAGTGATGATACCTCTAGAAAACAGCCATGTGAGATATGGATTGTTGGGAGTAGTTATTAGAGACCTCTGGATATTATACTATAGATCCCTAAAATAGGGGCACGGAGCAAACACGCTGCGTGCCGTTTTAAACACTGCCATGCATGTAGTCCTAAATGTCATGTACGCCTTTGCTTGTAATTATTTGTGGATATTGTCATACTTTCTGCATCCCCGTGTTATGCTTTTGCGCGTCTACATCATGTCGTCACGCATGCGTTGTATGTTGGTCTCGTCTTTTGTCATGGGAAGCCGGAAGATCCATATCACCTTCTTAAACTGCACACATGGGGCACTGCACCCCCAAATACGCAAATAAGAAGAGATAATTTTCCGGACCCTCGTGTCCGTAAATGCATTCATATCATGCATCGCTTAAGCATCTCTTCATGGCATCATAATGAACATATTGTTCCTGCATTTCTCCGTTATCATATTCCAACATCACATTTTGCATGAGTCATTGCATCATCATGCATATGCGTTCAACATATTTTTGTTCTACAAACTGCATACCTTTTGTTTTCATGTTCGCTCATGCATGATCCTTGCATTTTCCTCTGCAAAACAAAAAAAGGGGAAGCGTGAAAATTCACACCACATTCTTAGTTGCATGTGTTATGTACCATGAGCCAACCATGTTGGGATCATAAACCCATTTCACTTAAAAACAAAATGATTGAACATGGTACCTAATGCATGGTTAACTAAGAAAAGATGTTTCTTCAGGCATCTCAATTTCATAATTACATTTTCCATGCATAGCATATGTACTCCCGAGTCTTTCATCTCTATGAAATGTTGTCGAAGTATTGGTGATCAAATTGTCATTCTTTGGATTATGGGGTTGAACCAAGCTCATGCTTTTACGAAAAGGTTCATCAAGTCAAGTTGAAGCATGGAAGTAACCATCTTGCAAAAATTGGGATCGAGTTACATCGCTGCTTCACCTACTGCCAAACACATTTAGGACTGTTGATGTCTTTGTTACTTCCAGTTTCACCTTGACAAAGATGTCATGGACCATGTTAAAAATCTAAATTGATTCAACCCCATGTCCTGTGTAAAAATTCGTAATACTTCAACTGTGCATCATTCGCATACATCCATGCTTTTCATTGGTTGCATTGTTCATTGCATTCTTTCCTTGAAAAAAAAAGAGAACTTAATCATTGTTAAAAAAAAAAGAACATGTTTTACGGCCCCCTTACCGAACCCGTGATAGAGCTAGAGTAATGGGTAAAGTAGAGAAGGTGCAAGAGTAGATGAAGGCCGACATGGAGGCCATGAAAGAGCAAATGGCCACAATGATGGAGGCCATGATGAGCATGAAGAAGATAATGGAAGCCAATGCGATTGCAGTTGCCGCTACCAGCACTGTTGCTAAGATGAACCCGATGCCCCCATCTGTTCTCAACCAAATGAATCATCCAACCTCATCTATGGTAGGCAAAGATTTGGGAAGTACGGGCAGCCCCCATTATGCGCAAATTCAAAATAAGCACGCCTTCCTGCCATATGGCTTGCCTCCCAACTTACACCAGCCAATGTTGCGTACACTCCCAATGAGAATGTCAATAACTCCACTCCTATATTCATTGAGAGCCGACAACCCCAAACTGATCATGCACCCATCGGCGAGACACATGAAATGCCCCACTACAATCTAGCGAACTTTGAGCCTTGCCTCGGATATGCCACTGAAGGGCAAGCGGTTGGTGGTATACCCCTGCAAAACACTTGGGAGGGCCCTCATTATCACCCACAATCACACCCCTCACATTCCATAGCGATTATAAACCCTCATGCTATGGCAGAAATGGGAAAGTTGGATCATCTAGAGGAAAGGCTCAGGGCCATTGAAGGAGGTAAAGATTATGCCTTTGCTAACCTAGAAGAGTTGTTCCTAGTACCCAATGTCATCACCCCTCCCAAGTTCAAGGTGCTGGACTTTGACAAGTACAAGGGGACTACTTGCCCCAAGAACCATCCAAAGATGTATTGTTGGAAGATGGGGTCATACACAAAAGATGAGGAACTATTGATACATTTCTTCCAAGAAAGTCTTACGGGGGTAGTTGCTACCTTGTACACTAACTTGGAACCTTCCCGAGTCCATTATTGGAAGGACCTAATGGTTGCCTTCGTTAGGCAGTATCAATACAATTCTGATATGGCTCCAGATAGGATGCAACTACAGAACATGTGCAAAAAGGGGCATGAATCTTTCAAAGAATACACCCAAAGGTGGAGGGATCTGGCAGCCCAGGTGGCACCCCCAATGATAGAAAGGGAGATGATAATCGTGATGGTAGACACATTACCAGTATTCTACTATGAAAAGATGGTGGGCTACACACCTTCAAATTTTTTTGGATTTGGTCTTCGCCAGGAAAAGGATCGAAGCGGGTCTGAAAAGAGGCAAATTTAATCATCCTACTTGGACGAATGAGAAAACTGGGGCAAATGAAGAGGGTGAGAATGAAGGAGAAACCCATGCTGCGATTACCGTTCCTACATGGAAACTTCCCACTAGCCAAACAATGTCATTACTCAGCCAATATCAGCCCTTCTCACTACCCACCACCCAGTCATCCACAAAGGCCATCCCAAAATCAACCACAAAGCCTGTCTACCACACTTCCAATCATGAACACCACCTTTTGCACGAACCAAAACACCAACGAAGGAAGGAATTTCGTAGCGAAAAAGCCTATAGAATTCACCCTAATTCCGGTGTCCTATGATGACTTGCTCCCATATCCACTCGATAATTCAATGATAGCCATAACCCCAACCAAGGTTCCTCAACCTCCATTTTTCCGAGGATAGGTGCAAAGTCTAATTGATGCGGGCTGGCTGAAATTTGAGGAGAATCGCTTGTGAATCCTAACATTGACAAACGACACCACACATGGGGCAATTTTGAAAGCTGTTGTTAGATGTCTCTAATGAATCATCAGGATTTTCAAGTTTATGCCATTATTGTAAACCACAATTACAATGCTAAATAAAATGGATAAATTTGACATCCTTGTCTCTCTCATCCCCTCGTAATTACATCTTTGCTTCCACTAGAGTGTGAGTGCAAGGCATTGGTCTGTTTGCTCAAGCGACCTGCGCTCCTGAGTATTGACTTCCAAGACTGTTCAATCAGAGATTACTCGTCTTGCACGTTGGTGGGGGTGCCGTAAAACAAAGAGTAAAGTTCAAAATAAATAAGTTTCAAAATAAAAGAAAAAAGAATTTGATTGACTGTGTTTTCACGTAAAAATATAGACATTCATATGACCTCATTTTATCATTCCTAGAGAAGTGAGTTATCAAGAATAAGAGTCATTTGACTTAATCCATCAACTGAAAAAAAATCCTTCAAACTATTTCTCGTCCTTGAAAAATTCTTTTTGCGAGAATCAAACCGCCTCTTTCATTCTTCCTTGCTACAAGGTTGTGAAAACGATTGGTACCTCAAAGCCTTACACTGGGGCAATGAGGGGCACCATGCATAAACCTCAAGCGAACCTAAGGGTAGATTAGAAGTTCTCACCCAATGGGTTCCCAGCTACAAGGTCATGACGAAAGATAAAAATGGATACCTCAAAGCCTTACACTGGGGCAATGAAAGGCACCATGCATAAACCTCAAGCGAACCTAAGGGCAGGTTAGAAGTTCTCATCCAATGGGTTTCCAGCTACAAGGTCATGACGAAAGATAAAAATGGATACCTCAAAGCCCTACACTGGGGTAATGAAAGACACCATGCATAAACCTCAAACGAACCTAGGGGCAGATTAGAAGTTCTCACCCAATAGGTTCCTTGCTACAAGGTCATGACGAAAGACAACGATTGGTACCTCAAAGCCTTACACTGGGCAATGAAAGGCACCATGCAAAAACCTCAAGCGAACCTAGGGGCAGATTAGAAGTTCTCACCCAATAGGTTCCCAGCTACAAGGTCATGATGAAAGATAACAATTGGTACCTCAAAGCCTCACACTAGGGCAATGAGGGGCATCGTGCATGAGCCTCAAGTGAACATAGGGTCAGATCAAAAGTTCTCACCTGTCGATGTTTTTAAACAAAAAAAAGGGGGGACAAACCCTGGAATTTCAATGGATTGATTAAACGTCAAACGGCTCCATTGCGGTCACTCCAAAATGGTCAAGTGACTAAATCAAACAGAACAAACACTCTGAGGGTGTTCCCGGAGAGATTTGCAAAGATAGGATAAGGTTGCATGAATTATCGCCTCTTTCAAAAGGACAGTCAATCTGTGTTGTCCAAAAAAAATTTAATCAAAATCAAAATCACAAAATAGGGAAAGAATGTCATGAACATTGTACAACTTTCCATTGCATTGCATTGTTTCATATGAGGTCCGCATTAACCAAATTTCACGACAAAGGTTGCATGCATTTGGATCCCTAAAAATTATGTTAACTGCATAGATTTCCTACATCTAATGTCCAATCTTTTGAATTTGGGACGATCGGCCCTCTCGATGAGTCAATCTCTTGCTTTTTCATAAGGGTGGACCCTTGGGTACACGCTCTCGCATTCAGAGGACTACACGTCCTCACCTTTAGAGGACTGCATGTCCTCACTTTCAGAGGACTACACGTCCTCACCTTTAGAGGACTGCATGTCCTCACTTTCAGAGGACTACACGTCCTCACCTTCAGAGGACTGCATGTCCTCACCTTTAGAGGACTGCACGCCCTCACCTTCAGAGGACTGCACGTCCTCACCTTCAGAGGACTACACGTCCTCGCCTTTAGAGGACTACACGTCCTCCATTTCAGAGGATAGACGTCCTCGCCTTCAGAGGGCTACGCGCTCTCGCCTTCAGTGGGCTCCATATCTGCACCTTAAGAGAATTTAAGGTCCTCTACCCTTAATGCTTAACCGAGACTTGTGCTCCCAGTTAAGGGGCCAGTAGTTTCTTTTTATCAGTTCTTGGGCCACCCCCTGATATTGAAGGGTGACCAACTATGCGAGCACAACCAGAGGAGGAGGCTATCACGTAGCTACTGTGCATACCGGGGCAAGATTTCACCCGTGCCACTGCAAAGAGACGAGTTTGGATCATGCGCACCAACATGACCACTCTTACACAGATATGGATGACGTTGCTACTTAGCAACATTCCATCCAGCGGCCACAATACCGATCTCCCCCTGCGGAGGTATCAGTTGGTCTGTGTCGTCCTGACATAAGTAAGTATCCATATGGTTCAACTGATTTCTGATACCATCTATTGTTTGCAGGAATCACACCCACAAAGACACCTAATGGACCCGGAGAAGTCCAACAGGGCCCTGGGGTTTCCAGCTCTGGTTACAGGCCTTTGTTAGTCCTACAGGGTGCCCATTCCCCCAGCAAGGTCCCGCCATCATGACATAGGTAAGTATGCACATCGCTCAACTAATTTCTGATGTCATCTATTGTTTGCAGGGATCGCGCCCGCAAGATACCCAGTGGACCCGAAGAAGTCCAACAGTGTCTTGGGGTTTCCAGCTCTGATTACGGGCCTCTATCAGTTCTACAGAGTGCCTGTCGCCCCCAGCAAGGTCATCAGGCCCCCTACTAATCGAGCTTTCATCAAGAAGTACTGCGCCCCAGGCAGGTGCAGGGCGAAACACCCCAGCAGCCTGGGGACGACCGGCAACGGGCAACAGACGCACCGCTAGCACCTCTAGAGTTCACCTTAGCTCGTCCACAAAAAGGTTAGAGCGTTTCCTACGACACATGGCCGACCAATAGGCGACCAAGTCCAAAGCCAAAGGTAAGCAAAGTACTGGGTCAGTGACCGACAAGTCATAAGGCGTCCAGCTCAAGACGTTAAAGAAGCGCTACTAGGAGGCAACCTAGTACCTTTTAAATCTCTGCTTATTATTTGATCACCTTTGTTTCTCCAGTCATAGTAGGACGCACCTAATTGTTCATGATCCTAGGAATTTAAATAAAACAAGCACAAGCTCGTAAGGTAGTCATACCTCACAAAATATATATATGTATGTTTAGGTAGTGAAAATACCTTAGATAAGCATGTATATAGCAAAAATACCTCACAAAATATATATATGTATGTTTAGGTAGCAAGATACCTTGGATATGCATGTATATAGCAAAAATACCTCACAAAAATATACACATGTTTAGGTAGCAAAATACCTCAAAAAAAAGAATATGTAGGTATTGTGCACTTTCGTTCGCACGCCTTTTTCGAAAAAAAGATGTGATCTCGAGCATCAACCGTGTCCAGGTTGCAAGCTGTTAAAAAAAAGAAAAAAAAAACAAAAAATATATCTTTTGACTAAAAAGCCAGCAGGCTTTTGAAAAGAGATAACTTCCATCTTTTCTTTGAAAAAAATTTTACTGATCATAACCAGTTTTTGAAAACGGATGTGTATGCACCTGAAGGGTGAATGCTGTGAAAATTTTCCCGAACGCCCAAAATAGACTTGGATGAATGCATGATTTGATAAAAGAACATATTTTGGAAACACTGGGTTGACTTAAATAGGGAAAATGAATCCTGAGACATAGTGTCACATAACCATAAAAACTTGATGCTTGAGTGTCCTCATAGGTGCATGCATGACCAGTTTTGCATAAAATTTCCTAATCGTCATTGTTGCATGTGTGTCATGGAAAGAATGTGGGGCATCCCCTTTATCCCCGAACCGTTGTCCAAACCCTGACATATATCATGTCCAGCCGTTCTACAAGCCTTGAGCCAAAATCCCAACTTACCATAAACCTTGACCCAGGGTGAGAATGTCAACTTTGCCGTTGGAAGAAAACAAAAAAAGAAAATTCCCAATCAAAGAAAGGGAGAAAGCAAAAAAGAAAGAAAATTCCCAATCAAAGAGTGGGAGAAAGCAAAAAAAGAAAGAAAATTCTCGATCAAGGATCGAAAGAAAACAGAAAAAATATGCAGAAAGGCCTTTGGACCAGACAATATCTGAACAATACAGAATTGTCACCAAGTAAACAAGAAAAGAAAGGAAACCACGACCTAAAGTGGTCCTCTCCCTTTGATTGCCAACCAAAATCCTGTGCGTCGGTGACTTGTTCACCTCACACTAAACAAAAACAAAAAGGAAAAGGCCAAAAGCACTCAAAGCCAAATTTCCCACCAAGAAAAACAAACCATTCCCAAGAGAAAGTCCTATTGATCCATGATCACGCATGTAATCTTTGATTTAATAGGAAATGATTTGCAAAATCAAGTCATGACATGGTTCGGAATTAGGATAAAACACTTACCTGTGTGAGATTGATACACTTTGAGTGATTTTCTTCTATTTTTGTTGAACCCAGTGCTTCCTCTAAATGGTCATTTAGAAACGAAATGCTAACATCCAAAATCTCATTTATGGTTATGAGAAAATTTCATCAGCATACTCTTCTTCCCCAATAGAATGTTCGCATTTTAGTGAAGAAAACACCAAGACTATTTTTTAGTCTCACAGTTATCAAGAACTACGTAGGTCTGAGTTCCTCATCACAAATTGAGGATACGTAGGAGCAAAAACCCTGCTTTTGTTGACCACCCCACCTTTTGTTACCATGACCCAAGAGTCTGGTGGCATGCGGAGCCACATGGCCGTGGGATCCCCAGATTCGTATTCTTTTCATTTATGTTATCTTGTTTCTATGACTTGAGGGACTAACGTTTGTTTTTGTTGTTTTGATTGTCATTTGTTTTGTGCATACATTTTGTTTGGACTGTTGCGTTAGTGCTTACTTTATTGTCGATAATGTTTGTTGAAATTCCATAACCTTGTAGAGTTTTCCTTTAGGAACATCGTCATAAAAATAAAACGAACAAAAATCATGATAACGCCAAGAATAGAAAAAAGAAAGAGGTGTTGTGAACAAATGTCGTGTCTATATATAAAGAAAAGAAAAGAGTTTTTTTATATGTAAAAAAATGTATGGAAAGATTTTGTGTGTGTGTAAACAAGGTGTGAAAAGAAATTCTTGTGTGTGAGTAATGAGTGTATATAAAGAAATTTTGTATAAACCACGAGTGTATGTTGAAAAACGAAAAAAAAATCTTTTAACAGGAATAGAGTTTTTAATGCGTGTGTATACAGAAAAAGTTTGCCGTGTATAGGAATGTAGGTGTACAAAGAAAAGCTTTTCTCATAGATGGTGATGGCTGTATAGTTTTTGCAAACATAAAAAAATGAAACAAAAAGAAAAAGAAAGAAAGACCTCGAAGGTCGGCATGTTATGGTCATAGGGAGCATAAATCATTCGCAGAGAGAAAACATATCTTTTGGAAACAAGAGACTGACGCTAAGAGTTTATTTTCCAGAATGACCGAGATAAGAATGGATGGATTCGTTGAACCAATGAAAGAACATAATTTGGAAATATTGGGTCTACTTGTGTAAATCCCAAGCCTTAGTACCACAATGTCATAAACTGGATGCTTGAGTACCCACCTAGCTGTAGCCATGACTAATTTTTCACGTTGTTCCCAAATCATCATTGTTACGCGTGCCTCGTGGAAATAATATGGAAATTCAACCCGAGACCGACACCTTGACACACGAATTTGTTTTGCCCCAGATATCAAAATCGGGCTCGTACGATGAAGAGACCATGTTGAGACACAACCTTAAGCTACTTTGAACCTTGGCCCATGAAAAGAATCCTTATCCTTTCCCCAGAAGAAAAGGACAGCAGAATCTCCTCGAGGGAAAGCGAATAACGAATGCTAAAACCCGAATTCCCAATCAAAGATCGGAAAGGAAGAAATGAAAAGAAAAGGAAAAGAAGGATTCCTGGTCGAAGATCGAAAGAAAGTAAAAAGAAAAAGATCGAAGGAAAAACAGAATAATTCCCAATCAATACAGGAAACTAGGAAAGAGAACAGAAGATCTTCTGACTAGATAAATTTTCGGCAGGGTAAATGACTGCCGGCAAAGGAAAACCCACCCATTTTTGAAGTAGTTCTTCCTTTGGGATTGCCATTCAAAGTCGCTCTTGACTGACGATATCCCGCCCCACATAAACAAAGAGGAAAAAACCAAAACACCCTCGAGAAAATCCTATCGATCTGTGATCGTGCATGTGATCTTTTGGTTCGATAGGAAATCATGTGCAAAATAAAGTCATGGTGCAGCTATGGTTTGGGATTAGGATAAAACACTTACCTGTGTGAGGTTTTTATACACTATGAGTGATTTTATTCCCAGTTTCAGTTTGACCCGACGTTTCCCCTGAATGTTCATTTAAAAGCTAAATGTTGACATCCTGCCCTTCATTTTCGGTTACAAGGAAAATTACTTTTGGCATGAGTATATTGTTTCTCTAAAATATGGTGCTCTCGTGAATGATTTATTTTTCCTTGCTAAAGCATGTTCGCCTTTTATGTGAAAGAACCTGGTGGGCCATTCGGTCCTGCCAACGAATCTTATCTGGAGCCCCATGAATTGATTGTCATTCATGCATCCTCCACCATCGAGTCTGGAGCCCCACGAATTGATTGCCTAGCGCTGTTCGTGCATCCTCCACCAATGAATCTTATCCGGAGCCCCATGAATTGATTGTCATTCATGCATCCTACACCATCGAGTCCGGAGCCCCACAAATTGATTGCCTAGCGCTGTCCGTGCATCCTCCACCAACGAATCTTGTCCGGAGCCCCATGAATTGATTGTCATTCATGCATCCTCCACCATCGAGTCCGGAGCCCCACGAATTGATTGTCATTCATGCATCCTCCACCATCGAGTCCGGAGCCCCACGAATTGATTGTCTAGCACTGTTCGTGCATCCTCCACCAATGAATCTTATCCGGAGCCCCATGAATTGATTCTCATTCATGCATCCTCCACCATCGAGTCCGGAGCCCCACGAATTGATTGCCTAGCACTGTTCATGCATCCTCCACCAAAGAATCTTATCCGAAGCCCCATGAATTGATTGTCATTCATGCATCCTCCACCATCGAGTCCGGAGCCCCATGAATTGATTGTCATTCATGCATCCTCCACCATCGAGTCCGGAGCCCCACGAGTTGATTGCCTAGTGCTGTTCGTGCATCCTCCACCAATGAATCTTATCCGGAGCCCTATGAATTGATTATCATTCATGCATCCTCCACCATCGAGTGCGGAGCCCCATGAATTGATTGTCATTCATGCATCCTCCACCATCGAGTCCGGAGCCCCACAAATTGATAGCCTAGTGCTGTTCGTGCATCCTCCACCAATGAATCTTATCCGGAACCCCATGAATTGATTGTCATTCATACATCCTCCACCATCGAGTCCGGAGCCCCACGAATTGATTGCCTAGCGCTGTTCGTGCATCCTCCACCAACAAATCTTATTTGGAGCCCCATGAATTGATTGTCATTCATGCATCCTCCACCATCGAGTCCGGAGCCCCACGAATTGATTGCCTAGCGCTATTCGAGCATCCTCCACCAACGAATCTTATCCGGAGCCCCATGAATTGATTGTCATTCATGCATCCTCCACCATCGAATTTGGAGCCTCACGAATTGATTGCCTAGCGTTGTTTGTGCATCCTCTACCATCAAGTCCGGAGCCCCACGAATTGATTGCCTAGCGCTGTTTGTGTGTCCTCCACCATCCTATTCGGAGCCCCATGAATTGATTGCCTAGCGCTGTTCATGCGTCCTCCATTATCAAGCGCGGAGCCTCCGGTGACTGGAAAATATGGTTTTTTGTTATTTTTCTGATCGGTTCCTTCGCCAAACCTGTGTATACGTATATATTATGTTATTGTTGTTTTTTTTGTTTGTGTTTGTTTTGTGTTGTGCAGAGAAAGAAGTAGGAGAGACGGGAGCTGTCATGGACTAATCACGGAGAGGGCGAAGACGGACGAAATCAGTGTTTTATCTTTGCTTTCCTCTTATCTCCGATAAAAGGTAAGTAAAGAGGGGCAACTGTCATATCCTAATTTCGTTCGGGGACCATTGTTTGATGGCATGCAACCTTTGTTTGACCACTTCGAGGTACTCTGTACCCTTTGTTGCACAATACATGAAGTTCCATGACATGCCGGAGATCAAAAGGAAGCATTGTTACACAATCCGTGAGTTTCTGTAACATGCCAGAAATCAAAAGGAAGCATTGTTATGCAATCCGTGAGATTCTGTAACATTCCGAAAGCCAAAAAAGGAGTAATTACATGACCCGTAAGGTCCCGTAACCTTACGGAAAGAAAACAAGTATCGTTACGAAATTCGTAAAGTTTCGTAACATTACGGAAAAAGAATCACCCAAAAAAGCAAAGGGGGTGTATTTATTAAAAAAGGTGGTGCAAATAGCAACCAGGCCCACTTGGGCCTTCCAGGATGTTCCTCCAGAAGGCGGTTGCTTCTTGAGGAATCAACCTAGCTCGCCTGGGCGAGCTGAAAACGCCTGGGCAAGCTGGGTGGCAAGCTCCTCCCCTATTTTCCTATAAATAGGGGGAGGAGTGAAGGAGAAAGGGGTTCAGCCCTCCTGGTATTTCAAGATCACTTAAAATTAGTGAGAAAAATTGTTTCCGTGAAGAAAATCCAAGCCGAGGCGCTTTCGTAATGTTTCCGTGGGTGATTTCGCGAAGATTTTCAACCGTTCTTCGTCGTTCGTCGTTCATTCTTCGTTGTTCTTCGATCTTCAACCGGTAAGTTCCTGAAATCGAACTTTTCAATTCATTCTATATACCCTTGGTGGTCCCCATTTGTTTCGCGTACTTTTATTTTCGTTTCATTTACTTTCCGTACCCCCTTTTGACGTGCTTTAGTCATTTACTTATGTCATTTTCTCGCCTAATCAAAAAATAAAATAAATTTCCACCGATCATTTGATTTGTAATATCCGTTAATTTCTGTTAAAATGAATCCGATCGTTCGGTCATGCCGTAACCACGTTGGAAACCAAAAAGAGGTAAAATAATAATATAATAATCAAAAAATATCTTTTAGTAAAATAAACCAAAAAAATCAATCGGACGTTTCTCTTTGGGATTTCTCTTTCTTAATTGAATTGACTAATAATTAAAGTGAAACTAAGGCTAAAATCAACTCGCAAAGTCAAGCTCGTCCGCAAAAAATCACTAAAAAGGATTTTAAGATTCGATACCTTAGTTTTTTCTCACCAAGTAAAAATGGATCATTTTAAGGTCCAATGCCTTAAAAGGACCACCTTCCAAGTAAAAAGAATTGCTTGATTCGCCCTTTTGAAAGAACTACATAGGTCTGATTTCCTCTTCGATGGAGGGTACGTAGGAGCAAGAGCCCCGCTTTTGTCGATCTCAAAAAATAAAAAGAAATAAAAGTTTAGATACATAATTTCACACAATTCTAATCTAAGGCTGTTGTCCTTTGGGACAAACGTGAGAGGTGCTAATACCTTCCTCAAACGTAAATACAACTCCCGAATCTGGAATATTCTTCATGACCGATTTCCTTTGGTTTTTCCGACATTTTCCACAAATAAACGTTGGTGGCGACTCCGCGCATTTTCCTCCTTTGGAAGACGCACCCGTGAGCCTCGCCTCGCTCGTCCGCAAAAGGGTAGGTTGCGACACCGCCGAATGCGCAAGTAAGAAGAGAGGATTTTTCGGGCTCTCGTGTCCGTAAATGCATTGATATCATGCATCGCATAAGCATCTTTCCATGGCATTGTAATGGACGTATCATTCCTGCATTTGTCACTTATCATTTCATGCATTGCATTTTGCATAAGTCATTTCATCACCATGCATCTGCATCTACCATGCTTTTTGCATACCTTTTATTTTCATGTTTACTCTTGCATGATCCTTGCATTTTTCTCTGCAAAACAAAAAAAAAAAGAAGGAAGCATGAAAATTCACACTGCATTCTTAGTTTCATGTGTTAGGTACCATGAGCCAACCATGTTGGGATCATAAACCTATTTCCAAAAAAAAAGAAAAAAAAGAAAACAAAATGATTGAGCATGGTACCTAATGCGTGGTTAACAAGAAAATGATGTTTCTTCGGGCATCTCAATCTCATAATTACATTTTCCATGCATATCATACGTATTCCCGAGTCTTTCATCTCTATGAAATGTTGTCGAAGTATTGGCGATCAAAATTGCCATTCCTTGGGTTATGGGGTTGAACCAAGCTCATGCTTTTATGAAAAGGTTCATCAAGTCAAGTTGAAGTATGGAAGTAACCACCATGCAAAAATTGGGGCAAAAGATGGATCGAGTTACACCGCTGCTTCGTCTACTGCCAAACACATTAAGGACTGTTGATGTCCTTGTTACTTCCAGTTTCACCTTGACAAAGATGTCATGGACCATGTTGAAAATCTAAATTTATTCAACCCCATGTCCTGCGCAAAAATTCGCAATACTTCAACTGTGCATCATTCGCATACATCCATGCTTTTCATTGGTTGCATTGCTCATTGCATTCTTTCCTTGAAAAAAAATGAACTTAATCATTATTATCAAAAGGAAAGAACACGCTTTACGACACCCTTACCAAACCCGTGCTAGAGCTAGAGTAATGGGTGAAGTAGAGGAGGTGCAAAAGCAGATGAAGGCCGACATGGAGGCCATGAAAGAGCAAATGGCCACAATGATGGAGGCCATGATGAGCATGAAGAAGATAATGGAAGCCAACGCAGTTGCAATTGCCGCTACCAGCGCTGTTGCTAAGGTGAACCCGATGCCACCATCTGGCCTCAACCAAATGAATCATCCAACCTCAGCTATGGTAGGCAAAGATTTGGGAAGTACGAGCGGCCCCTATTATGTGCAAATTCAAAACAAGCACGCCTTCCCACCATATGGCTTGTCTCCCAACTATACACCACCCAATGTGGCATACACTCCCAGTGAGGATGTCAATAACCCTGCTCCCATACTCATTGAAAGCCGACAACCTCAAACTGATCACGCACATGTCTCTCAACCCATGAGGGAGACACATGAAATACCCCACCACAATCTAGCCGACTTCGAGCCTTGCCTCGGATATGCCACTAAAGGGCAAGCAGTTGGTGATATACCCCTGTAAAACACTTTGGAGGGCCCTCAGTATCACCCACAACCACACCCCTTGCATTCCACAGCGGGTAAAAACCCTCATGCTATGGCAGAAATGGGAAAGTTGGATCATCTAGAGGAAAGGCTCAAGGCCATTGAAGGAGGCGAAGATTATGCCTTTGCTAACCTAGAGGAGTTATTCCTAGTACCCATTATCATCACCCCTCCCAAGTTCAAGGTGCCGAACTTTGACAAGTACAAGGGGACTACTTGCCCCAAGAACCATCTAAAGATGTATTGTCGGAAGATGGGGGCATACGCAAAAGATGAGGAACTGTTGATACATTTCTTCCAAGAAAGTCTTACTGGAGTAGCTGTTACCTGGTACACTAACTTGGAACCTTCCTGAGTCCATTCTTGCAAGGACCTAATGGTTGCCTTCGTTAGGCAATATCAGTACAATTATGATATGGCTCCGGATAGGACGCAACTACAGAACATGTGCAAAAAGGGGCATGAATCTTTCAAAGAATACGCCCAAAGGTGGAGAGACTTGGTAACTCATGTGGCACCTCCAATGACGGAGAAAGAGATGATCACAATAATAGTAGACACATTACCAGTGTTTTACTATGAAAAAATGGTGGGGTGCGCACCTTCAAGCTTTGCGGATTTGGTCTTCGCCGGCAAAAGGATCGAAGCGGGTATGAAAAGAGGAAAATTTGATCATCCTACTTTGATGAGTGAGAAAGCTGGGGCAAATGAAGAGGATGAGAATGAGGGAGAAACCCTTGCTATGACTGCCATTCCTACACGGTCATATTTCCCATCAGCCTAACAATGTCATTACTCAGCCAATAACAGTCTCTCTCACCCAATCATCCACAAAGGCCATCCCTAAATCAACCACAAAGTCTGTCTACCACACTTCCAATGACGAACACCACCTTTAGCACAAACCAAAACACCAACCAAAAAGGAATTTTGCAGCAAAAAGCCTGTAGGATTCACCCCAAATTCCGGTGTCATATGCTAACTTGCTCCCATATCTACTCGATAATTCAATGGTTGCTATAACCCCTGCCAGGGTTCCTCAACCTCCATTTTTCCGAGGATACGACTCGAACGCAACATGTGCATATCATGGAGGAGTTCCTGGACATTCCATTGAGCCCTGTATGACCTTGAAGCGTAAGGTGCAAAGTCTAATTGATGTGGGCTGGCTGAAATTTGAGGAGAATCACTTGTAAATCCTAACATTGACAAGCAACACCACACATGGGGCAATTTTGAAAGCTGTTGTTAGATGTCTCTAATGACTCATCAGGATTTTCAAGTTTATGCCATTATTGTAAACCACAGTTACAATGCTAAATAAAATGGATAAATTTGACATCTTTGTCCCTCATCCTCTTGTAATTACATCTTTGCTTCCACTGGAATGTGGGTGCAAGCCATTGGTTTGTTTGCTCAAGCGATCTGCGCTCTTGAGTTTGGACTTCCAAGACCATTCAATCAGAAATTACTCGTGCTATACATTTGGTGAGGGTGCCATAAAATGACAAGTAAAGTTCAAAACAATAAGTTTCAAAATAAAAGAAAAAAAAATTTGATTGGCTGTGTCTCAAATAAAGTACAGACATTCATGTGACCTCATTTTATCGTTCTTGAAAGTTTGTCTTTTTTGAGAGAGAAGTGAGTTATCAAGAATAGGAGTCATTTGACTTAACCCATCAACTGAAAAAATCCTTCAACTATTCCTCGTCCTTGAAAAATTCTTTTTG